>NC_142040.1:70161701-70311701 GCF_982192425.1 Myodes glareolus
GATCTGAGTTTAGAGCCAAATTAATCCTGTTAGAAATACAAATACAAGTTGTAAATATGTATTGAAGTTGTCAAGCTTCAGAAGCTTACTTTGAGAGAGAAATTACACATGCAATGTAAATTCTTAGCCAGCAATTTCCATGGGGATTGCCCTTATATGGAGAATTATTTAGTCAAGACATGATCATCTCATACTCCAGCCAGATGGGCCTAAACCATCCTGCTTGGAGTGGATCAAGTACAATAAACCCTGAGTCCTAGTAATTTGGAGATAACATTCAGTCCCTGACTTACTGTGGCTCCCAGGTCTCACTTGTTTAGTAAATCAAGGGGAAAGTGTCAATCAAAACTCCTGGAGGGTCTGCTGTGCTCCATGGGTTTCCTAGAGGAGATGGTCCAGGAGTCAGAGGGCGTGGTCACAGGGAATGCATTTAACACTCAGCTCCTGGGATTCAGTGCAGAAGCAATGAGATGCGTGGCTCTTGTTCTTTACATTCCTCTTCCTGGAGATGATGGCGTCCTAGCCTTTGTCCAAGAACAGGATGAGTCTCATAAGCATCTGCTCACTCAAGCACTAGACATCAATGAAAATGAGACCTTAAACAAAACCCATTCAGATTTGCATTTTCTGCTTATTATTTGATCAGCTGAGATCTCTTAATTGATACCTTAACTTGGTTAAGAAGACATCCTCTCGGCTGTAACATCAGCAGGTCTCCTAGGAAGAGGTTTCCTGGGCAGCGCTCCAAGCCAGCAGACGCCTGCATTTTCCCTGCCTAGGCCCCTCACCCAACCATCCTAGAGCTTTTGTGCTGGAAGACCAGGTCCTGCCTGGGACATTTGAATCTGTGGCGAATGTATCTCTCCCGCATGTGGTGGCTACACTCTGGGATCCTGTGTCTCCACCTACTTGGGGAGTGCAGGCCATTTACCACATAGTGACCATCTTCTTCAAAACCTCAGCACCCCTACTTTACAGTAGGGCAGTCACGTCTTGGTGTCTCCTTAGAGGCGCATATCATATGTTCCCTTATCCACAGGGAGGCAGATACTTGAGTGCAACACGCTGTCCTTCCTATGTGCAAGTCAGCCCTGTGAAAGTCTGTCTGTCTGGCAGTGCAGAATTCCTAGAAGAATCGGATCCTCCGGAGCTGGAAGCTCCGTCAATGGAGCCTCTGCATTGCAGGTTCCTTGCTGTCTGTCTAATTTCTATCCAATCAATGTCCAGGTGAAACCGTAGTGGGGAAAGTGCTGTTCTCAGCATCGTCTTCCAGGATGTTCACAGCTACAGCCTTGAACCTGAGTTCACATTGCTCGAAGGCCTCAGAGGCCTTGCTATCACCTCCCTACCCTTCCCACCTCATACCGCCCCTGCCGATGAAAATGCAGTAGACAAACTGACTTGTTTGAGAAAGAGAAGTGGTATCTTCCTATCGAATTCTTGTAATACAAGTAGATATTTGTATCATCTTTAAATTTAGACTGAGAAGGTCTCAACTAAAAACTTAACTGGAATCACAGGTAGGGGTTCAGCCGGTATCCTCTGCCTCAGATTTGCAGTCCTGTTTCCCACACACCACCCCCAAATGCAGAAGTAAGGGTGCAATGGGGAATGAAGTCACAAGAGAGACAGAGCGTGGACTCCAGTGTCACTGATAGGAAAATAAAGAGGTTAGTAAAAACTGGAAGTTAGGAGTTAGACTCAAGCTGGGGCTTCTGAGGACTCTGAGACATGGGGCCAAAGATGTGGGGGAGGAATTCAAAGTGAATGTTTGCCACGATCAATCCTAAATTGGTATCCGTCTTTCCCTCGGTGTCTTCTCTCCTGCCAGAATGGCTGGGGCCTACTCCAGGGGAAAAAATAATGGGAGTGTTATCTTGAATACTACCATAAACGGTGTTAGAGTTAGACTCCTGATCCAGATGTTAGCATCCTGGGTGAAGTTCAAATCCCATAGGCACACACAGGGGTTGAGAGGAAAGAGGAGGAAGATGCTTACTTCCCAGTCATTATGGAGGACAGTGTCATCATGCATGACCCCCCCCCCCATCCTAAATTCATACGTGGAAACCACACCTAGCGGGAAACACGTCTGTTCGCACCGCGCAAAGACGCTGCCACTGGGTTTTTCTTCCTCAAATATGATATATTAACAAGGATTACAGAGGAATGGAGAGAATTATTGGCTTGAAAAAGAGAGACTAAAATAGAAAAATAAATTATCTCTTAGAAGAAACAGATAATTTAAGGGATGTAAGAGATTAAAAGAAATAACCAAAAACTTTAGGTCTGGCATTGAAGAGGATTTAGGAAGATCTTGAATTCATTAAATAAAAACTGAATAGGATATGTAGAAGAAGCAAAGAACATGAAAATCCTTTTAGGCTGTAAAAACATAACTCATAAAACTGAAAACAAATGATAAAAATGACTGGGAAGTAGCTAAGGAAATAGCCCAGGAGGCAGAGAATAAAGAAACAGAGACAGAAAATTGAAGAATAATGCAAGAAGAACCAAGACAACCTTGGGAGATATAATGTACTGCTGCGGTCTCAGAAAAGGAGTAGAGGAGGTAAATTATCAAAGTCATAAGGTAGAATTCCTCAGGGTTCATGCCTTAGTCAGAAACACCTTGCGCTAGGAATTGAAAATGTTCCCGTTCCACATCATGAAAATTCAAAGCCCCAAGATAAAAAGACCCCAGTGTCTCTAGAGAGAAATAAAAGACTTTACTTGACTAAGCAGTCACAGTTTTGGACAGCAGAGAACAGGAGGAGCTAAAGGAGTAGTTCTTAGCCCCCAGATCGACACCCAGCCTGTTTCCCATTGTGAAGGAAAAAAATCAAACATGCTCTAGCATGTAGCTTATCAGAAAAGCCATCCGCTCAGCACACTGTCCTAGAAAAGCTACCACATTTGAAAAATGTTTCCTAGCTAAAGAAAAGCATGAAATGGGAGGGAACAATATCCAGAAATAAAGCATATTGACTGGAAGCAGCAAAGAGAAGTCCAGGAAAAGGCCCCAGGCAGCAGGTTAGGAAGCCAGAGAAGGGAGACTCAACCCAAGTCCCAGAGGACGAGTGAAATGGAAATGTCAGTGTCTAAAGACCAACGACCTGAAACAGCCACCAACTCCATTGCAGATGGAGACGAAAGAGTTGTTAGACTTCATAGAGTAAATCCAGAAGGCAGCGGTTGAGAGATTTAGCACATAGACAGATGTGTGGGCACGTAGCTCCATCCCCTCTTAGCTCTGCAATGTTGCGCTATTTCAGTGAAGCCAATGTAATTTAAAGAGCATGACTTTCATGCTGGGCACTCTTCTCAGGGCTGGGGACTCACCTGTGAGCAGCAGAGGCCGGAGCCCTGATGTTCTATCAAGGGTCAGATAAGAACCCATCATGGATAGAGACGAGGGAACACAGAGATCAGAGACAGAGTTGCTGGGGACATTTCACAGAGCAAACCTTTGAAGGAAGAAGAGAGGAAGTTCCTTGATATTGAGAAGAGCATCTGAGGCAAAGAAAATATTGAACCCATGGGGTCTGAGGGAAAACAGCGCACTGCCCATTGGGATGTAAAATGGGGTTTCTCAAATTGTCAGCTTGCTTTGCAGTGTAGGAAAAAGAAAGGAATGACAATTGCTGGCTTTAAAGCTTTCTATGAGATCTCCCTGTCCCTTGTTTAGCATGTCCACAAGTAAAACAGGCTTCCTAAATCAAGTTTTGTTTTCAAGAACGTCGTAATGTCTGGCTCTTCTGGGCATTCAGATATACACAGATTGGAACCCAGGACTTAAGACTCATCTTACTGAAAAGACAAAACAAATTTGTCTAACACAAGTTGATGTGAGAAGGGATCTGATTGGAGGAAACCTAAGAGAGAGGCATGTGGGAGTCAGGGAAGGACTGTTAAAAGAGGCAACGTTCAAGGTGTATTGTGCCACATACACACGAGAGGAGTTAGCATAGCTACACACTTGTGGGGATGCCTGAACAGACGATTCGCCAGTCTCGGGTACAATGCTTTGACTCCATTTGTTTGCTTCCTGTTGTCATCACAACATACTTGACTCTGACTACAAAGAAGTGTAATTTAGGTCAAGGTTTTAAAGGTTGACAGACTATGAAGGATTACATCATCGATTTGGCCTCTGTTGAGAGCCCTTACACCATGTCACTATGTGACAGGTGACTTCAGAAGGACAGCATATGGGAGAAAAGTTACATGGCAAGAGAGGCAGCAAGAGATTCAGGATCTATGTTTTTTTGTTTTGTTTTGGTTTTGTTTTAACAACCCATTGACTCAGCATATAACCCAGGTTCCACAAGAACTGCCTCAGTCATGTTCACAGGCAGCATTCTCAGTGACTGGCTTGTCTTACAACTCAGCTAGGCCCCCTCCTAGGACCAAGCTTCCAACACATCACCCTTGAAGACAAACCATACCCAAACCACAGCAAAGCAACACATCACATTTTGTTTTTAAAGCAAGGGGCATTTTTTATTTCGGAAAGAATAATTTCTCTAGAAATCCAAATAGGATTTTTTTGCATTACCCTAAGGGTCCCCAAGAGAATGTGGCTGAATACTGACAACATCAGAGACTGAAGGCAAAGGGAGGGTGTGTGAGGAAATTAAAGAGGAATCAATTAAAAAAGGATTGCTTCTGGGAACAGAAAAATGCACCAAATGCCAGGAAATTTCCTTGTTCTTTGAGAAATAGGCCACCCTGTGAATGAGCCCCGTGGTTTACTGGTACTGTAAGTGTTTCTTCAGGGTGCAGAGAGATGGATAGGACACCAACCATCTGCTGGGAAATGCTTGTCTGTACAGTCTAGAATGGCAAAAAGAAACCACGGAATGGGAACGGAGAGACTCAGAAACAGGAATCTGCGCATAGCTGGGACACCAGGACTGGGCCTGCATGCCATCTCCCCAACAGCCAACTGGGGAAAGCTTAGTTGACACTGGGGTTGTTGGTGAGTTTATCCTTAACTTTAGAACCTTTTACTTTTGACACCTAAGTTAATGGGACATCAAGGAAAAAACAGAACAAGCATACGTATTCCCTGAAGATGGACTCAAGTGAAAGTGTCTAAAATCTCTGTAGGCTGATGCCAACGCATGGGCATTCTATACGTTCACTATGCTAAGTGCTGACTTTGACACCAAGAAGAAAAAAAGCAGCAAATGTCCAGGGTGTTCATTTGGGCTCCTAAAAAGCAAGTCATGGAATCTCTGTACCTGTAGAACATTATATCATATGCCTCTTTCCAAAGGCAAACCTACAAATGTGTTGGCTGCCTATGGTAAACAAATGAGTGAGTGAAATTGTTTTAGTTGATAGATAACCAAAAACCATGTTAATAGTGACCAAAATGTGAATACGAAGAAATACCAGATTGTGTTAGTCGGGTTTATATTACCATCACTAAAACATCTAAAATTTAAAAAAGAAAGGAAAAAAAAAACCCAAGAAGACCTCAAGAGTGAAAAATTTATTTAGCTTCCAGTGTTGGAGATTTCAGGAAGAGCTTGACTGAGTGGCTCACCTCACAGCAGACATGAAGCAGAGTGATGAAGTTATAGGATGGAGCCAGGGCAAGATGTCACCCCTAAGGAAGCACCCCAGTGACATACTTCTCAACTCTGTCTCACCTTCCACAATTCCTCCTCCCAAGCTCCTTCTGAAATCTTGACTCCATCAGTGAATTAATCTTTCCATTAGGTTACAGGAAGAGAATGTTCCTTACCACTGGGCTTCTTGGCTCTCTAGGAAGTGTGTCTGTCTCTCTTGGGTCTCTATCTATGGATACCTATAAAGCAGGCCACAGAATACTGTAGGTTCATCAACCAAGTGAACAGCCATGAGTGTAGCCCTGGGAAATAAGATTCTAAAACCGGACAGGACCTATTCCATAACTTTTCTTGACCTTCAAGGAACCCACAGCAAAGGGAATCTAAAGAAAACCTTCAATAATTTGACTAAGGAGCCAATTTGAACAAGCCATTTCCATTTCTGCTCCCTGTGTAAATATCTTCAAAGAGACTTTCCAGCCTTGTTTTCTGCCTGCTGGTCCTCATGGATGGTCTCTGAGCCCAAGGAAATAGGTTACCACAGAGGTAGACTCAATGCTGAGCTGTAAACAGCGGTTTCTGAGTCCAGCCTTAGCTGTCTGTGTATGGACTGGCAACATGGTGTAAGGAGGTGAACCACCCCCTCCAAAAGAAAGAAGCATACAGTTATTGTAAAAAAACTGAAGTCATTGTTCCTTCTCCTTATGATGAAACACACACATATGCACTATGCACATGCTATGCATGTACACTCATTCATTCAAGTTTTACACTCAGCTGCTTAGGTATTGAAAATCTCATATCCTTCTCTGGTTACTCCATGTTGATGTATTTATCTATCTGAGTTGCTTTAAAAATAACCACAAATGTCATCATTTTTATACAACGTAAATTTACATGTCACAGTTCTGAAGGCTAAGTGATCTAGAACTAGAGGGGCGGTAGATTCAGTGTGGAGTGGAGCCCACTTTCTGGTCCACTGATGGGGCCCTGAGAGATCATCCTAAGGCGTATTTTATAAGGGCCAAAATCTCAGGAATGAGGACTCTGTCTCATCCGTGGTTAACATCTTGATTTTAGACTCAACTTCAGAATTTGTGGAAGATACAAGCATAATGCCACACTCTCCAATGAGCTTGTCACTGCCGCATACTGACAGTAGCCCCGACTCTGGTTGACAATGTACTGTCACATTTACTCCCTTGTGGAACTTTCTGTCCTAGAGACGTGTCACTTGTACCGTGGAATCCTCTTCTCAGATGACTGACAGCTCGTCAGTGTCTTTTCTGAATAGAGACATCTGAGAAATGGGATGGGAGCATTGCAGCTAGACACTGGTGCTTTTCACATAGGCTATGGCGAAGCTGATGTTTTCAAAAGGGCAACTGGCATCCAGTGGGTCGTGATAGGTATTATTATTTTCAGTCCAGAAATTAATTCAGCTTCAAAGCATACGTAATCAAAAACACATTCTAGAACTTTTAGGAAAGAATTGAAAACAAAATCTAAAGCCTCCTAGAAACTGCACGTTTCCCAGTATGCTTCCTGTCATCTAAAAACCTTTTTGTGTACCAAATTCGATATAGGTAAAACTCTCAAAATTAATAAAACATCAATACATGAAGAGATTACAAAATGTATACGTAGTGAATAAATAATCTACTAGATCTATCCCTGGCACTTTGTCTTTGTAAATGATGTTGTAAGTTAATGTGTTTTTTTCTTATCGAAGCCACGAAGCCCTCTCTCTCCTAGTTAAACCATTACAGGGAGACAGTAGAGAAAACACATTGCACACACGTGTTTTTGAAGCTCAGTGTCTATCTCTTAAAAGGAATTTGCTCAGCCTATGTATGATATGATAAAAGCAATCTAACAAAGGGCTTTTGTTTACGATAGAGAATGTAAACCATCTGTAGTCACGTATCTTAAGAACTGCATTCCAGTGTGGTTTTGTACCTCTTTAATTCCAGCACCTGGGAGTTCTGTGAGTTCAAGTCCAGTCTGGTCTCCTTGAGAGTTTCAGGCCAGCCAGGGGCTACACAATAAAACCTTGTCTCAGAATCTCAAAAAGCAAACAAGCAAAACTGTAATTCATGAAAACATCTGCCTGCTGATTTCCCCTTTTGTTGAGCCAACCTCTTCTTCTTTCCCCTTTGAGAATTTCCCTTGTGGCCCGGGGCAGAAGCCACAGAACCCAAAGGGAGACAGACTTGCTCCCCTGGTACTTTGAAGAACTAATGAATCTTGCCTTGAAGTCTCAGCCTGCCTGTGCTGCTTAGCTATGAAAATGTGCTTGGCCCACCTTGCCCTAAATACTCCCCATGGACACACCCAGGATTATCTATAATAATTTAACCAGAACTTGGCAGGGCAGATGCACTGTTCAAGAATGCACTGATGAGGTATCCCAAAGCAGCAATTGAAAAAATGAAATAATACTGAGTTTTATCCCTTTTTCTAATATAGACAAGTTTGTGTGTGAATATCAGACTGACCACTAAAAACTCTGGGAAGTCACTAATTAATATGTTGTCAAATCATAGATTGTTTTCATCAGCAGTTAATTAGGACAATAAGGAGGAACCAGTGAGCCAAATTTGTGATCTATTCTAGCCAGGGAATAAATATATTTTGGAACAAATTATAATAACTATAAAACTCCTTCCAGGTAAAAATTAAATTTCATATGCTAAGCTTCTTTGCTTGTAGATGTCAAACATTGTAATTATAAGTATGAATATGTTACTCTGTATAAAAGCATAACAATTCAGTTCTCCCTGTCCTTGCAAGGAAAGGATTGAGATGCTGGGGTGGAGTCCTTTTGAAACCCCTTTTGTCAGGTTGAGTCTGAAACTGATTGGAAAGATGCCAGAGAGTCCACAGGACATTTATGAGCCAACTCTGACTCCCCTGACTCTGTAGCCTATCACAGAGAGACCTCAGAAGTTTATTACCCCTGGCATCTCACTTGATGCTGCTCCAAGTCTTTTTTCAGGAAAAAAAATCAAATAAAAAAACAAACAAACAAACAAAAACCGAAGAAGGGCAGGAAGCAGGGGGAGGCAAGAGTGTCCTGATGTCTATACTTGGTCACTGCCTGTCAGGTCCCAAGGTTTCCCAGCAAGAAGCTAATTGCCCCACAGAGTGCATCGTGCTAGGCACCAAAGCCCATATCCTTTTTGTTGTTGTTGTTCTCGATGGCATTGCTAGCTTTCCCCAGCCCCATGTGCCGTCCAGGAGCCACTGTACCTGTCTGTTCCAGAGTGGATATTCCTGGGGCCATTCAATTCCCAATTTAAGGAAACTTCCGAAAATTAAGCCTTGAACGTGCACTGAAGACCCTACGTCTTGCCTCAAATCTACTGTGACCACTAAAACCAGGTCCCTTTTCAGAGGCACCCAGAAAGCGCCAACTGGTCTGGAAAGGGTCTCCTGCATAAATGTTCTCTTTTAAGTCTCAGAGGTGCACAGATTTTCCCAGGGTGGAGCTGTGCTATTTGTACTCACAAAGCGGAAGATAAAGGGACCTTTGTTCTACAGGGTGTGTGCACCGTGGCAAGGCAGGGAACCTGCACACGTGTTCCCTTTAAGAACTATGTCAAAAGCCGGGTGGTGGTGGCGCATGCCTTTAATCCCAGCACTCGGGAGGCAGAGGCAGGCAGATCTCTGTGAGTTCGAGGCCAGCCTGGTCTACAAGAGCTAGTTCCAGGACAGGCACCAAAAACTACAGAGAAACCCTGTCTCAAAAAATCAAAAAAATAAAAAGAAAAAAAGAAAAAAGAACTATGTCAAAATCAGGATGGCCTCAGCAGAACATCCCAGCCCATCCAGATTTAAAAAGCCCTCTGATTCATAAAAAAAAAAAAAACCACGATGCCCCTGTTTTTCCCTTTCTAGAAATGACTCTTCCTCCAGATAACCATAACCCTAGCCCTCCAGGCTGTCCTGAGGAAGAGTCCTTCTAGGAGAGAAACAAATCATTTGTGGCCCCCTGGGGTAGACCTGGCCTTGGGCAGCCACACGGCAGCTACAGGATGAGTCACCGTAGTGAACAGAGCATGAGCCATGAGCGTACTGAGCCAGGCTACTGGGCACCTGCCAAAGTCCACCTGCACGGCCAGCGTTCTGCTACACTCTGCCCTGTGTTTTTGTTGAGGCCGCTTGTGTTTGCTCAAAAAGGCAGGGGAGATTATGGCCTTGATGTGTCTGCCTCTAGCATTCAAGATGGGTACCTATATTGAAGTCCTCTAGCAATCAGATAGGTGTTCACAGCTAGACCAATGGCCTCTGCCTCCTCAACCAGAGGAGAAGCAGGAGCCTCTTAAATTGTGCAACCTCAGGTCCTCGGAAGAGCTGAGAAAGAACATGAATTCCAATCAGGACTTTCTTATGTGTGGTATTCGGAGACCCAACTACCAGACTACTCTCTGCCCTCGGAGGAGAAAAGTTGGCTTCAGGGACAGGTGCCCCAGCACCCTGTGTACCTAGCATGTCTGCCTCATGTCTTAGGCAGTCCACACATCTCACAGTGGAAAGGAAAAATACTGTCATCAAACATCGCACCTCAAGAACACAGTGTTACCAGAGGCCACATTGCTTGTACACCCTGTCACTCCTGCTTTGCAAAAGCCTGCCTTCCACCGAAGGAGAGAACAGAAGAAGTCTGTTCTCTGAAAAGCTAAGGGAGGAATGCTTCGGCTTATACAGGAAGTACAAGGCCAAGAAACAGTGCCTTTACAGGAGACTAGATCCCACAGGCACCGCCACTGTAGCCTGGGGACCAGTGATTTTGGCCTCTGGGTTTTTAGTTTTACTGGAAAAGGCTTGAGTTACAATTGGTGACAATATTCATTTGGGAAAAAGGGAGATAGAGTAATCATAGAGCATCAAATTAGGTAACTCATCAAAAAGGTGATGGGAAAGAAACCCTGGGTTTGTACACAGACACTTGGTTCACGGCCACCGGCTCCATGTGTACCCAAGGCCTCCATGATAACAGCAAAGCTGTATGATATATGGAGTATGAAAACCTAGTATGTATGCGTTAGAGGCAATAGGAAGGATACTCTTTCTTTCTAAACACCAAATCATCACGGAACAGCTTTGTATCATTACATTGAAATTATTGGGTTACAATGCAGTTTTATTGTTGAATACATATGAATTAATAATTTCCCTCACAAATATTGATCTGAAATATGACTCTGAGTCTTCATGCAAAATGTATCCATATAACTTTGCATTTATAGCTATGCGATACATTACCAAGTGAATTCAATGAATTGGTGTTCATTTGCAAATAAAATTTGGTTCATGAATTTAACTCAGAAGACAGGGAGATTATTCTGGAATTCTTTTTTAATACTAAGATTAACTTTTGAATTAGCATAGGAGTAGGAAGTAGATTTGGGAATTTCAGTTTGAATCAAAAGCCAAATCCAAGAAGAGAACTGAGCTGAGAAGGAAGAATGTTGGTGGGCTCACTTTTTAATTACCTTTCTGGTTGCTTTGTCTTGTTGAGAGGGCTTTTATTCAGGAGCCCAGGCCGACGAGAAACTCACACTCCTCCTGCTCAAGCTCTTTAGTGGTAGGGTTTCCGGTGTGAGCCCCTGCATGGTGGGTTCACTTAAGTCAGAGTGCCAGATCAGTTTCAGTTCAATGCTTTTTTTTCTCAGTTCCACAGTAATCTTTGCATCTTTATCTGCTTACCTGGCGTACACTTGTGAGATTATGAGAGTGACCAAAGCTATTAGATTTGATATCTTTAACTCTTCCTGTCCATATATTATATTTTCTTCTGAGTTCCATCAAGCAGCATGATTTTTTTTCTCAAGAAAGGAAAAGCACCCTAATTGATGTTTCATAAAACTATCAGGAGAATTTGTATCACTTAGAATGTTTCAAAATCAAATCTCCACATTTGTGAAACTTGGATAGTGTGTGCTAGAAGTACTTAATGTTTTGTTTTTTAAACCAACCTGTACCTATGCACAAGATGGCTTCACTTCTAGAGTCTGAAGTCCAGGGGACAAAGGACATCTGCCAGTGTGACTTCCAAGTGCAGAGCACTCTTGCGCACGGTCTCTTGCTTCTGAATCACTAACTCATAGTCCTATATGTTGTGCTCACATTCCAGATGTGAGTCTTCTCACATACTTCCAGAAACACTGTGCACTAAACTTGCCAGTGACTGAATTCTGTGGCCTCTGGGTTCCATTGAGAAATAGGAAGAGCAGGGCCACATGATAGATTTGAGTTCTGAATATTAGAATAATCACAAAAATAAGTTATAAAATGCTGTTTATTGACATTATTCCTACAAAAATGTACTTCTGCAAGGGCAGGGAAAACAGTCCAGGCAATTGGTCTGGTAGTTTCTTTGGTCCATCGTGTTTGGATTGCATTTTGCTACTTTTCAGCTCTGAGCTCTCAAACTTGGGTAAGGTCAAGTTCCCAGGATTGTTTGCTACCAACATAATTGGTGAGGGCACTGGGCCTTGGCATTGGGGACATTTAAGACCAAGTCAAAAAATTTCCCAGCGTGTTTCTTCTTATAATAGCAGAGTTCCAGTTCCTGGGAAAGATATGTGTTCGTGAGGGGTGTTTAGCATCTTGATGGTGCTTAGAACTTGATCTCAAGTAGATCAGCTGACGACAGGAAATTTCTATCAAAGAGAAGTGCATTTTGTTTGAGTCAGAAGATATATAAAACATCCAGTGAGATTTTGATGCATATTGTCGGAATTGGTTTTCATGTAAATCTTTCCTTCGTATTGGCCATGGCAAGATAGATATTTATATGGATCTAACAATCCTATTTTTCCCCCTGAGCAAAGCCAGTAAAAAATTCTTTTAATGTTTGACCCTTCGGCTTCTCTTCTGGTTCACAGCCCTTTTTGTTTGTCTAGATAATGGCTGTGTCCACCCACAAGGTCTTTAAACCTGACCACAATGGATTTAAAAAAAAGTATAAACAGTGCTCTTTTTGAGAACGATTTTCTCCATGCTCTATATACAACTTCAATGGGGAATTTAATTTACACAACTGTTCTCATGGAAAACACTTGAACTGTTAATATTGCTAATGATATTCTAATATTTCATAATGTCATTGTGATGCTGTTGCTGATCATTGGCATTTTTTATTGTTTGGGAATTCCGTATGTGTGTACGATGTATCTGATCCATCTCATCTCCTCCAATTCCCTCTCTATCTCTCTACCACTGCTCCCTCCCAGTTTTATACATTTCCTTTCTTTTTTCTTTAGGCCCCTGGGTTCGCTTAATGCTTTCAGTGTAGGGACATGGGACCATCTACTGGAACATGGACAGTCTTTTGGGGCTCACATCCCTAAAGAAAACAGGATCTCCCTCTCCCAATGATCATCAATTGCCAACACCCTCTCAGTTGGAGACAAGACTTTTGGAACACCTCCCCACTCCATGCTTGGATTTTTTGTCTGGCTTGACCTTGCGTAGGCACTGTCAATGCTGTCTCAGCTGTTGTGTGCTCATGAGTGCAGCTGACATATTGATTCTGGAGATTACTGTTCCACTGTAGCTGTCTACCACCTATTGCTCCTACAGCCTTCCTGCCCACTCTTCAGTTATGACCCCTGAGCCTTGGGAGGAAAGGGTATGGTATAGACATCTCATTTAGAGCCGAGTACACTGTAGTTTCTTCCCATCTTCACGCTGACCAGTTGTGGGTCTCTGTGTTCCTTAATGACAACATTTGTGACAATATCATCACACTGAAAGTCTAATATCCATAAAGATGAGCTTCATGTTAAGATACTGACTCTCCGCCTAGCACTAGATTATTAATTTGCGAATGGTGCTAATAAATAAATCTTAAGAAATATTTGCACCCACGTCCCAAAGTCAGCACCAATGTTCAGTAACAATCCTATTTGTCCATCACTGTGTAGGGTTTTTTTTTTTAAAAAAAAAAAAAAGTCAGAGCAAAGAAATGGTATTAGAGTCACCAGCCTGAATCCTATAATCATGCTTAATTTTAGTCAAACATGTAAAGTCAGGATGAAAGTAATGTTTCCTTGATTTTTAGACTGTGGAGATCTTAGCATCATAATCCGAGCCTGCAGGAAGAGCTGAGAGCAGGAACTGGAAGCACACTACTGAGATATTCCTGGCAAACCCAAGCTTGAGCTCCAGTGGAGCGCTGGCATTTGGAAAATCAGATGCAGCGAACCCAATTATGCAAAACAGTTATTTCCAATCTATCATTCATCACAACTCTGTCTAAATCTGAGATTAGTTAATTATCGACAAAGAGAAAGACCTCACCTACCCTGATCCTTCTCTTCCTGCAAATACCTAGTGATTTTATTTTTATTTATTTAAAATAAAAATATAATGACATCATCTCCCCCGTTCCCTTCTTCCCTCCAATCCTTCCAACGCAGCTCCCTTGCCCGCTCTGAAAGAGCTCCAAACCCAGGCTATTGAAAGGTAATCTGCAATTAAATCCCACGATGGCTGGTGGGTGTCAGTTTGGGGGCTGAGGGTGAAGAGTCATTCCTGAAATAGGCTGAAGTCCTCTGTGTTTCTAGTGTGCATTCTGTGCTCAGCACAGATATGTAGAACTCCTGCTTGTCGCCCCAGGTCCGTGTCATGATGCCATGGCCCTGAACTTTCTCCTCCGGACATTAGCTCTAAACCAGTTTCTTATCTCCTGTCAGTCAGTGCGAGCAATGTCTTAAGTATTTCCTGGTGTGGCAGGCCTCGTTTTAGAAGCGTCTTTCTCTGCAGCACAGCTCCACGGAGACACCTTGCCCCAGCTACGCAGGGAGTGTTGTGAATGAGGAGTCGCAAACACTGGAGCGCCGAAACACTTATACTCATCAAGTGTGAATAAGCCAGTTAGTGGTGAGCTTTTGGACTTTGTCCAGAGGGAGACAGACTCAGTGCAAATGCTTCTGTTTGGTGAGGCAGGGGAAAAGGAAAAAGGATGCAGAGACCTTGTCCTTAAACACCTGCTTCTCAAAGGGATAGGGGCCGCTGTCTGTCCACTCTGGCTCATCCATTGTCCAGGACAAAGCCTGCTGATGCTAGCAATTTCTACTTCGGTTTTCAGGGGTGAGAATCCTGAGGTCTTCACTGCTTGAGCCTACTGATTTTCTCACCACTTCGAATGCTCCCTGTTGCACTAAATCAAAATTATGCGTGGACTTTTTAGATTGTCTGTCCATCTGGTTCCCTGGGTAAGGAGGCAGGCTTCACACATCAGGCCATGGGAAAAAAAAGTTTCAGAGGTCCTGTTGGGTGTGGAATTATTTGAGAAACCCCAACATCTGTCCAATGGCATCAGCTTTGGGAGCAGAACAAGGCAGCTGGATAGGGTGAGGAGCTGATTAGTCTGGCTCCTAGCGTTCATTGGTGTTAGTCATTGGTTCTTTGTAGATTTTAATCGTTACACTATTCCATTCAAATGTTCTTGGATAAAATACTGTCTGGATGTTGGCTGAGTCTTAATGTGCCATATTCATTTCTTTCAGCTGGGTCCCGAGCCTCATACAGCAGCCAGCATGGGCACCTGGGCCCCGAACTGCGGGCCCTGCAGTCCCCAGAGCACCACATAGACCCCATCTATGAAGACCGTGTCTATCAGAAGCCCCCTATGAGGAGTCTCAGCCAGAGCCAGGGGGACCCTCTGCCGCCTGCACACACTGGCACCTTCCGCACGAGCACAGGTGTGTACTGGGGATACATTCAGGCCTGCCCTCTGGGCATGGGGGATATGGACCTCCTTGGAAGCTAAATAATTGTTCCCAAATGAAAGCTCTGTGTGTGTGTGTGTGTGTGTGTGTGTGTGTGTGTGTGTGTGTGTGTAACCTGCTTCTGTCATCAGTACCTTTGATGATGACTGAAAGAGAGTGTAACTCCAGCTTAGCTACCTGGTGATTCTATGGATGGTAGAAGAACTAAGGGAATTGTCGTTACATCATGAAGTAGAGAAACTAAAAACAAAACTAAAAGAACAAACAAAACCCCATGATTGATGTTTTCTGGGCCCTAGGTAGGCGATTTAATGTAGTATAAGTTCTCCACAAAAGGAATCACAGCCATGTCATAAAATATAGATGCATTATTTTTGTAAGACAGTTTTAATGAGGCAGTCTACCTTTTAGCAAGCCTGGAGATCAAAATATTTGTTTAAAAAACGTGGCATATTTTGAAAGGTAGACTTAGGATATGTTTCATTCACACTAATAGTCCAAATCATTCAGAATTGTTATGTAAAGGTGGGAATTTGATAACTAATGATAACTCAATAAACAGTGTAGTCCCCACCATTAAATATGAATTTTTAGTTGTGCATAACTATAAGACACATGGGGAAGGACAGGTGTTTCCTATGACCTGTAGCCATTCATAAAGTAGTCCAAGGTTATGATTATGTTCCTAGTGACACCGACTTTAATGATAAATATGGAGAAATTAGACAACTGTTGAGGAGTGCACTTTTTGTAAAACCTAACCCTCCCAGGTAAACAGCAGAGATGCCTGCCTGTCAGCTGCTGGTGAAGCTTACCCCTTCCCCTTTCTTGCTACGCATGCTCAGAGCCACGGCTGAGGAGTGGAATGGAACTGTAGCTTGTAGTGACCACTGAGTACAGTGTGGTGACTTTGTTAAACTTCAGGTGATGCTGGATTACATGTTTTGAAGCCGAGGAAAGCTGCCCTTGCGGCTGATGATGGCTATTTACATTTCACAGCACTGGAAGAGGGAAGGCTCAATGTGCTCCCTGTGACATCGTCAATGCCATTCAATATTAATAATATATATTTAGACTTGGGGAAGAAAGAACACTGATTTATCCTTGTCAGAGCTTTTGCTCGCAGCCTGCTGTATCTGCTGCTGTCTGGAGTTGGGCCACTTGAAGTTTTTTTTTTTTTTGCAAATTATCAATTTAGATAATTTTATTTCCTAGTATACACTTTGTGAAAAAAGAGGTGACAATCTCAGTGACATTGAACACCTAATTTGAATAAAAAAGACAACAAAAGAAGTTTATTGAGCCCCTGTTCTGTATATGCCTTTAGGACTGTATTTTGTTAGTAAACTTCTGAAAGATTAGTCAAAAATTAGTTACAACAAAAAACTACCATGCATATTTCAAGCCATAGAAAATGTTCATACTTAAATAAAAAGCAGCCATTTCTGTCAGCTATTCTTTTATTACTGTAACAAAATATCTAGGCAAAAAAAAGAAAAACCCACAACTTAGAAAAGGATTCATTTCAGCTTGTATTTGCAGGAGGGACAGGCAGGCTTGGTGACAGGAAGTTGACTGATACCATTTCCACACACAGGAAATAGAGACCCAAAACAGGAACAGGAAGTAAGGTGAGGCTATAAACTCTCAAAGCCCCACCCACAGTGGCACACTGACTCCAGCAAGGCTACACATCTTAAAAGTCCCACAACCTCACAAACACCAGCAACTGGGAACCAAGCGTTCAAACCCATGAACCTAATGACAGCATTTGTCCTTCAGATCTCACACTGGGAGTCTACGCCTGTGCCAGGATAAGAGATAAAAACGTGCCAGTGACATGAAATTTATATTTTAGTGTCCATGTGTCAATCTTTGGGTCACACCCTCACCCTTACCTGTAAATGTCCCCTAGAGCAGCTCTGGGACTGCAGAGGCAGCAGTATGAGGCCATGACAGAAATCATACAGTTTATAGGACTTGGCCTTTTGCAGAAAGTTTACAAACCTATTTCCCGGTGCCAATGGAGATACATCTTGAGCAAAGGCATGCTGTGCTTTTCTCCTTCTTTTGAGGGCAACCAGAAGTTTCCTCAAAATGCTTCAGAGAGTCTGTTGGAATAGGAACCATGACAGAGACCTGGCAAGATGTGGCAGTCAGAGGTTTGACACCTTATGCTAGCTGACACCGTGGAACCTGACATTGTTTGTGAGCAAACATGACGAGTCACACGATGCTGTGAGCATTACACAATGCTGTGAATGTCACACGGTGCTGTGAGCATCGCATGATGCTGCAAGCATCACGCAATGCTGTGAGCATGTCTAAAAGCACATAGAAGGAACAGGAAGTAAAGCCCAAGCCTCAAGACACAAGCTTCCAACCCGCCCCTATCCGGGAGACCTCTGGCCTGTGTTGTGCTCTCACACTTTTTTAACCCTAGGACCCATTGCTTTAGAGACTGAATGTCTAAGATGATTCCTTGTGTGTGTGTGTGTGTGTGTGTGTGTGTGTGTGTGTGTGTGTGTGTGTTTAAGTATGTATCCATAATCATTTTATTCACAACCCCCTCTGTTTTACTCATCCTTGTGTCTTGAGATCACTAAAACTGAGCTAAGAGACTTCCAGAGCAAAAATAAATACCCTTACTTCTAGGAGAAAGGGTCACATTCTAGTGAGACCCTTAGTTTGAGGTACTTGGTTCTCCATGCTTAGCTTGAATTGATGGCTGATGTGACATGACCAAGCAGCCTTATCTTCCTGCCTTTCAGTGACAGGCAACCAGTTGTAGGTCATTCGTTTCTGTGTCCCCAAACAATCCAGACAATCCTGTAGCAAAACAGAAAGTGGGTCACTCTCTTTCACTGCACCCGCTCCTGGAAGTAAAGACGAGGGAAAGGCACATCAGTGATTAGGGAATGAGGAGTGGGTGCTGAGAACCGAGGGTGAGGTCCTAAGAACAAAAGCAGGTGGCACATAAATATTTTGGGGACAGCCACTAGTGCATTTAATATAGTTACGAATCCTGCAGCTGACGTATATTTTGATGCTTTTTCTATATATCATAAAGCAGACATGGGGATGTTGCTTCTACAGTCACATAGGTTGTTTAGAGCCAGTCTTTGAAGTGTCATGTCTAAGCTATCTTGTCCTAGGTCCTGCTTTTGTTTGACGCCACATTTGTAAAAACCATTTGAAAGTCAAACAGATTCATTTGTTAGCCGTGGAGCTTCATGGCTTTGGATGTTCTGTTATTAAAGAGCTATCTGCTAGGATCTACTGTTGACTGGGTAGACTGACTCATCAGAGTGGCTTGCAGGCTACTGCTTGACTTTGAGCCCATTTCATCTCATATAGTCTCCTAAACATAGAAGAAATTGACAAACAAAGGATGGGAATGCCTGTAAGATCAGTGTCATGGACCTGTTTTCAACTGCCTTGGTCTCCTAAGCATCGTACTAACTCCATGGCAACTGTCTCCCTGTCCTTTCCTCTTACACGCTGACCTCATCTCTGGGCCGCCTTGGTACCTGATTACAGCTATCCAGAATAATAAGTCACTCTTGAGCAGAGAGATTTTTAGGGAGATAACTGGACAAAATAAAGAACAAAAACAAAACCAGAACTCATGCCTGCAGATGCAGAAGGGAAGGCGTGTTGAGACTACAAACTTCTCCATCACAAGGAATGTAAGGAATGTCCCAGGAGTTTCTTCTTGTGCTCATTCATCACTCATCTTTTTCCTGTTTCTTTCCATCCTTCTTTCTCTCTTCCCTTGCTCCTCAGCTTCCAGATGTACACCGCCCATGTCTGTTGCTTTGATATGGGGCCTAAGTCTCAGATACCAGCTTAGACAGTGCCATCTTTCTTTTTATGTGTAGTCAAAAGTCCCATGAACTCCTGAACCATGCATGGGCTACCTAACCCTCATGTGATTGACCTCATGAACATGTGTTTAGAAACATTCAGGGTCATGCTGGAGCATCAAGAAGCATCAAGAGCCCCTCTTCATCTCTCCTCCACTATGGTCTTATGGATGGTGAAACACACGTAGGAATTATCTGGATTCAATAAAGCAGATGCACAATCCACTGAAGCCATACCAGAGGCCTTGGTCTCCACTACCCCTTCTTGAAGACTCAGCTCCAGACACTGTCTTGCTCAGGCACACCAGACCACTGCAGGGCAGAGCCTGCTCTCTCTTCCACCCAACCTAGCAGAAGGATGCAGGCGCTAAGGATGACCTGGCAAGTCTCACTACTCCCAGATGTGTTATAAGTAGAGATGTTTGAAGAAAGTATATCTCTTCCCTTGCCCAAAGACAGCAGTGACAGGCAGAAGTCAGCATGGCACTCCAGAAATGCAGCGACCTCAGAGAGGCCAGGACCACTTTTTGAATCAGCAGTAGCTCCTAGCCAGCTAGGCTGCCAGAGAGGGTCCCATCACCACCCATGAGAACTCATCCTTTTCCTTGATTTGAGAAACTATAAATGTGGATGGTGGGATGAAAGGGAAAGAGAGTTACCTACTGGCAAGTAACAAAGTTAGCCCTGTCCTGAAAGGTCCACAATAATTCCACAAGCATAGCTCTCTCATGCTTCCATCACGTCAGTAGACAGAGGAGTGCTGGAAAGAATGGAAGCCCAGGATGGTGTGTCCACTGAGCAGTGAATATGACATCATTTATAATCTTCACCTAAGGGCTCAACAGCACCAGAGGTTGCAACTTAAGAATAATGAAGATGTGGACCCTTAATTACAAGTTGGCAGGTTGTACCCTCCATTCTAGACACTGTCTATCAATTCACATGGTTAGAATTTATGTGTATGACCACTACAGTTCTTGGCTGTCTTTCAGATTTGCAGGCAAGTGAGTAGATCAAGATTAGAGCACAGCCTACACCTGAAGAAGAAGTGTTTATTTTTGTACAATAAAAATACTCACATCACCTCTAGTCCCAAGTCTGCCAGATTCTAGGCTGTGCTCTTGGCTCAGGTTCTTAGCTAGCTGAGAAACTTTGTTTAGAGAGTTAAATTTCCACAGTATTTCTTCTTTAATTTCTTGTTCAGCAGGTAGATATTTGTATGCATATAGAATACAACATGCCTTTAAATCATAAGAACATACTTGATATAAAATCATTTAGTACTTAAGATAGTGGAGCATATTAGTTCTGTTCTGCAGCCACCTAGTTTTTATGAGCAGCTCTGCCTCCACATTTGAACCTCCTGTAAAGCCAACTAAAGATGAGCTGTCACTAACTTTCTAGAGATGGGCAACAGAATATCTTTTCATGTTCTCTCTGTAGTCTGTCTCCCTGCCTTCTTCCTCTTATGCTATATTAGATTTGCTCAGCACCTTTATGTCACCCTAGGCAACAGAAGTGACTCTACCATAGATATGTTAGCACTTTCCCCATTCAACTATGCCATTTTCATCTTCATGGAGAATACTATCCAAACTCTTCATCCAGACCCATGCAGCTTTCACTTGGAGGCAATTTTAGCACTGTTCTTTCCAAGTGAACAGATACTGATGAATATTTAAATAGAGCAGATAATGACTAAAGATAAAATCATACAGACTTACCTAGATATGACATACATATAATCACCTCGTATTTTAATTTTCTTCAGATTTTCTGCAAACTATATTATCATTCAAAGCAAATGGGCTGTATTTTTCTGGGCATATCCAATACTAAGTGTCCAGCAGATCAAATAGGATGAAACAGGCAAAGAAAGGTTAATCAGCCTAGGATTTGGTCCCCATTTTACCCATTCACCCTCCACCTTCTCCCCTATGCAATGAAGAGTTGGTGTTGAGAGATGGGACCATTCACTCAGGTCATTGTTAGCTCTAAATGAGGATGTATGTGATGGCTCATCTTGTGGTGTCTGCACAAATGGAAACTCTGCATGAGGATAGTACTGATTATATTCTTTCCTCATTTCTAGTCTGGGAGGTGTTGCCATACAGCACTGAAATGGGCTCAGGGTGTTTAAAACACATGGGTATGCTATCATCCATTGGTAGCCCCGGCACACACGCTGTAAATGAGAAGAAATAAGAGTGTGTACCATGAAATGTGCATATGAAATTACATGGAAGAATATGTATGGCTAAGTATGAATTCACTCACTTTCCAGTGGGTTCACTTGTTTATATTTTAATTTTTTTAAAACAAATTCTACAGACCTACTGAATTCTGTAAAGCTACGAAACTCTATTGTGATAGTTGTACCTGGATTAACAATCAAGAATAGCCATTTCTGAATCTTGAAAAAGATCTTAATATGTAATGGAAGACCGCTCATTTGTTCCCAGTCACCCAGACCCGAATGATTGCACAGAAACTGTATTAATTACAACACTGTTTGACCAATAAATGGCTTAGACATATTCCTAGCTAGCTCTTACATCTTGAATTAATCCATTTCTATTAATCTGTTACTACAAGGCTGTGACCTACCTTTAACTTTCCCTTCTGCAGCTACATGGCACCCTTCCCCTTCTGCAGCTACATGGCATCTCTTTGACTCTACCTACTCTCTCTCTGTTCTGATTTTCTGCCTGACTTTACACTGCTAAGCCATTAATCTAAAAAGCTTTATTCATCAACCAGTAAAAGCACCACATACAGAAGGACATCCCACATCACTAGTGATTATTTTTTCTGTTAATCTGTATTTTAAGTACCTGATAAAAAAAATACTTCTTAAAAATTCTTAGAGCTGGATTTGGAGAGATTATTCAGCAGTTAAAAGTATGTGATGTTCTTGCACAGGACCGAGATTTGATTTCCAGCACCCACCTGGCAACTCACAGTCATCTGTAACTTGTGTTTTAGGAGATTCAACACTTCCTCTTGGTATCAGGTGTACATGTGATACACAGATATCCATGCAAAAAATTCAAACATATAACATGCCGAAAATACATAACTGTATCTAAAACAGCACTTATAATTCTCATTGCTGTATAAATAGAACAAAAACTGGTCACTGCTTAAAATAGGTTTTTGTCCCATTTTTTCTTTCAAACTTAATGTTGTATTCATTCATGATGACCATGTCTGTGCATTTCTACATCTGATTTTACATTTTGGGGGATATTTATTCTCTGTTTCCAATAAAAGAGTGAAAATATCCTGAATGTTTGTCATAAGGATTCCACCAGGAGTGTTACCTTCCTGAAAATGCTGTTTTAAAAAATAATAATGACATAAAGCCATAATACCATGTTGTATTTTTTCTCAAATAGCTATTCATTGACTGCAGTCTAGTTCAGACTATACTATAGTACAGTAAGTGTAGAAACTTGGAAGACATTTACAGCTCAACTTTGCTGAGAGCATGCCAGATTGGGAGCCAAAGAATTTTTATTCCTGAAGTAATGGACTTAAAAGCTCTTAGCCCCACTTTCACTAGGCCATCCTTGTGTTCTGATTAGACATAGCATTCCTTAATTACCTTCTTATATGTTTCTTCTGTATTAAATTATCTAGTCAATTTGTAAATACATGCTGTGTTTTCATATTTATCTATATATACAAATATACATAGAAACACAATGAAAGGAAAAAAAACAACTCAGGACCCCTAAGACCAAGTTCTCAGCACAAAGGAGGTTTCTTTGCCCCAGAGGAACAGAGGGCAGTTCCAGGTGGGTCTGAGGTCCTCTTCTGGTCTCTACAGACACCAGCACCTACATGGTACACAGGCATACACTGAGTCAAAAAACCTATACATGTAAAACAAAATGAAAAATGCATAAATATATAAAATCAAGGGTAAAAATACAAAAAGGAAATTGCTTTTCTTACTCTTTGATGGATTCCACTTTATATTCCTCACAGCAGTTTCTTACCATGTGCCCAGATTCCTGGATTTTATTCTCTTCTTGGTTTTTCCCTTTTCAGCAAACAATGCTTGTAGCCATCATTCGGAAAGCAATGTTTGGCTTTATTAACAAGGATGCATTGTTCCTCCTTCAAATACGGCACACAAAGCATCTCTCTGTTTTGCCTTGACAAACTAAGGTTTTATTTGTGTAGCTTTTAGAAAACAAACATAATTTCAGCAATGGCAAAGGTGTCTGTCGAGGTGTCAAGTCCACTGCAGAAGAGGCAGCTTGTTAAATCTCCCCAGAGAGGCCAACAGCACAGTTCATTGAGTTCTAAGAGCTCATGGGAGGAGACGGGGCTGTTTGCAGAGGACATGAAGGAGAGGGACAAGTTTGCAGAGCTGATGAAGCGCCAACCCCTCCAAATGTTTGCCAAGAGGACATTCGGTTGGCTGGAGTAACCCGCAAGGTCAATCAGTGGAGCTCTTGGAATGAGATGAGATGGGAGAAAATGTTCAGTGGCGGAAGTTAAGGGGAAGGTTATGAAATGAGAGACGTCTAACAGAGGGAGGGTAGTTGTTTATCCATGGCAGCAAACAGGCTTGGTAGGTGTGAGGTGTACCAGGAGCTAACTAGCTGAGCAAATCAGAGGGCAGCACTGAGCGCTGACTCTGGCAGTGCCTTTCTTTCTGACTGCCATCTAGACCATCCCAGAAAACAGCGGCGGTGGTGTTGTTGTTTTTCTGAATCAGGACTTTGCCCCATAGCCCGGGTCATCTTCTAAGTGTAGATCAGCATGGGCTTGAACTCACAATCCTCCTGCCCCAGCCTTCTGAGTACTAAGGATAGAGATGCCCATCACTATAACCAGTCAGTTTCAATCTTCCTAATGCTGCTACAGCTTTTCATACATGCGCTATTTTCTGTGTACCAGATAGCCAAAGCAAACTACGATTCCATGGTCCCATGCGGTAGTTCGGGGAAGCATTTGTCCTAAACATAAGAAATTCCATCATTGTGTTATTGAGGGTCATGGCTTCTCACATATTTTGTTCTCCAAGGTCACAGGATCTGTTCTTTACATTAAAGAGCTGTTGTTGCCTTCTTTGTGTTGGTCAACACTTTATTTTCGTGGCTGGGGTATGTTAATTTGACAGCAATTTATTTGAATTGTGATTTTTTTCTATCTCAAAATTCTCAAAAACTACCTTTCTTACTGGGACCTGCACAGAGATTTAAGCATTTTTGGGGGTCTGACAGGGTAGGTCATCAGGTGAACTGTTTGCTGTCCAGCATGAGCATTGCTCCCCCGTAACCCATCACTGTGGGCTTGTGAATTTGCTCTCTGAGCACTGGGGAGGCTGAGACAGTAACATACCAGATGCTCAGTAAGCAGTCCAGCTAACTGAGTCAGTGAGCCCTGTATCCCGTGAGAGAGAGATCCTGTCTGTCAAAAGATGCAAAGTGAGAGCCCTGTTCCTAGAGAAAGGCACCAAAGTTTCATCTCTGACCTTCACAAGCCTGAGTCCTGACATGTTCACCCCCCAATCTGTATCTGCACATGCATGCAGATGTACATGCAAACACATGCACATACAAACTCCCCTGCTCTCCCTCCATCCACCCCCTCTCTTTCATGTTAATGGATGATACTTTTGAAGGACCAACTCCTCAAAGCCAAAATTGCGATTTAAAAATTAATAAATAACTTCTGGAAAGTTGCTCATCCTCTTTAAATTCTATAGCCAACCTCCTCATATCCTCACACAGTTATGTCAGGGATGAGACAGAATCAAAACACCTTAAAATTAAGATTCTTATTTGCATTTTTTTGTCTTCTGCAAGTTAAATAAAAGTCATATTTTTGGAATACTTTATATATCTTTTCTATATATCTATGTAAATTCAAGTTTACAAAAATAATATAAATTAGTTTACACAACAATCTATCATAATTTTTCCAGTGTGATCTTCGGGTGTTTGAGTCCTGTGACTAACTCATCTCTTCATCTGCCTAGTTGACATTCTAACTCCTTGTTGTTATTTAACATTTCCTAATTCTACTCAGTAACTCACAAATATTTGTCCTCGTGATTCTAAGCCTGGTCTAGAAGCTTAGGTTGGTAACAATTGTGACATCTGAAGTCTAACTAACGGGGCTTAAATTCATTTTCTATTAGAGACTGATCTGCTAGGGCACTTCATTGCCCCGTGTCTCAGCTTCTCATCTGTAAGGCACAACTGGCATTCTTCCCTCCTCACAAGTTGCTGAGGGAATGTGAGTTCGTACAGTGGAGCACACAGAACAGCATGAGCATTCTGTTGCCCAGGGCAAGGCTCTCCCCGCACTGACCGGCCCTATCCATACTTCCTTTGTGTAGGGTTGTGGGTTTCTGCCTTGGTAGTAGAGTGATGACCCATTAGTGTAATATTTTCTCTATGTGACATATTGGATGTTTTTCCTGCCTTTAATCAAACAATAATCCTAGGAGGCCATTTTACACCCTTCCATAACTCCCAGTGTCTCATCTTGTCCAAGACCGAGGACTAAAGCCCAAGTCCACATCTGACTCCCAAAGCCAAGCACTCCATGAGCTATGTGGTCCTTCCCTGGAAAAGGCCACAGTGAAAACCAAATAGGGGCCTAGAGGGTTGACTCAGTGGCTAAGAGCCCTTGTTCCTCTTGTCTCAGACTCACATGGCAGCTTACAACCGTCTGCATCTCCAGTCCCAGGGGATCCAATGATCTCTTCTCATACATGCAGGAACCAGGCACATGTGTAGTGTACGATACACATACAGGCAAAACATTCATATACACAACATAATGAAATCAATCTAAACAAAACTTTAAACTCAATAGGAACTTAACCTTCTCCATCTCTCCTTCCGTACACATCTAGGTTTTGCCCTAATAGAATTACACATGTTGCCCATCTTGAGCCTGGTCCCTTGCATCCTTCCCAAGTTTGGGTCTGCTACTCATCAGTGTTTTCCCCCAACCCTCCCCTCTTCTTCTTTAATTCAGTGTCCTTAGACAGATTGGGAGACACTCATTTCATTCCTCTTACCTATCCTAGCATTAGCTGATAAACATCATTTTAAAGATATAGGTATGTGATATATGAGTGTGTATACCCATGTTTCTGTGTGTGTAGGAAGACGTGTGTTTGGTATGAGAGAAGGTGCATGCCCAGCATGGGAAACAAGCTTCTGTGTCTCCTTTGAGACAAGGTCTGAAGCTCACAGATGAGTCTAGACCTGCTGGCCAGGGCAGCCCAGGGATGCTCTGTCTACCTTCCCAGCGTGGGGATGGCAAGCACACACCTTGTCCAGTTTTGTCTCGTGGGTCCTGGGATTTGAACTCAGATTCTTTTATTTCCACAGCTAGCCTACACCAGCTGGTCTTTTCCCAGCCTCCAAAATGGTCCCTTTAGGTTTTTAATATTTCTTGGTCTCGACTACATGTGCCTTCTTGTGTGAATCACTAAGATTAACAGCAAATACATTTTTAGAAGAGAATTTATTTTTGCCTATAAACAATTTTCAGCAAGAATAAACACTGATGTTTGGTTTTCTGAATGAAGAATGTGCTTCTGTGAAAATGAGGCAGTGTACTAAGTTTCTCCTTTTGCCCTTCATTTTTTGACTACTTAACACAACTCTTGAGCAAAAGAAGATTTTATTTCTGTCTGTGTTCTTATGTAGATTTTCAGCTGCTTTGGCTATTGTGTAAAGAATATTGTTCATGATATTTTATTTTTGTAATTACATTTGTTTCTTTGTGGTGGTTGAGAAAGGGACCCTTGTAGTCAAATACAATTTAAAAAAAAACTTATCTAGCAGAATACCCCTAATCTTTAAAATGCTACTTCTTAGGAAATATGGACACTTTTTCTTAGAATAATTTTTATGACTATTTCAATAGTTTTCATCGTGCCAAATAGCATATTCTCCTAAGTTTTTCTCATCAAATGATAATAGTATTGCTAATTAATTGGAAAAGTAAGATCCTAAACTCATAGGTTCCAATCCAGACCTCATCAGGGGAATCTCTCCTTCAGTTTACTTTCAGCATTTATTGTTTTGAAAGAATTTCTTGTACGCTCTTGGCAATTGCTTCCTTGATGTGGCATAATTACCCTTGCGTTTCATTTGGTATATGGCCCTTAGAGCAAAAAAAAATGCACTAAGAAATAATTGCTGGCAAGTCAAATATGTGCTGTGTGACTTGGAACTGGAATCTAATTCCATATAGCACACATGGGGTATGGATCCCTGTATGTAGACATTCGCTGTCTCTCAGCATCTGTACTGATCCAAGTTGTCACAAAGCAAATGTCCTCATGGTGATTGTTGCTAGGGCAATAAATAACTAGTCACATCCCACTCCTAAGGAAGACGTTATTTCCATCATATATGTCAGTTTGCCTTCAGACGTGAATATTTTTGAGGGACAGATAAAAGCAGTGGCCTGGCCTTGTCTAAAAATAACCCGAGGAAAGAAAAGAAATCGAGATTCAGTTTGGAAACAGTGAAACTGATCTCAGTAAGTTGTGTAAAATCTTCTCAGAGCAACCTAGACATGTTGAAAAGATGCAAAAACATTGGGGAAAGTCACGTCAATGCCCGACTCTGTCTTGCTCACTTCTGGGATGACTTGTTCCTTGCCTCACGTGTCTGCTTTCTCCTGAGTGCATTTGTTCCCCTGAAAGCCTTACGGAGGAAGTGTAGGAATCCACTGTACAGAAAGGAGAAAGCCTGGCACGGGATGCTGCCCTACTAATTATTCGTGTTGAGCCCTCCTCACTCCCCATCCACCTCCGGGCAAATGCTCTCCTTTCCCCTTCCTCTATTCTGGAAAATGACTTTGCTGCTAAATCTATGACAAACCCAGTGAAGTTAGTATCATGTTAATCTGAACATATCCTGAATACTGTCCAGCAGAACAACACAGAACTAATTTGTCTGTATAAAATATTTTCCTCTGAAATGTATCTTAACCTGTGCTGGAGACCGAGCCCAGGGCCTTCTGCACACTACCCAAGCCCTCTGCCAGAGACACACCCCAGCCCAGCTTTTAGTTTTGAACAACGTTCTCATGCAGGATGCTTGTGCCTTCCCTTTGATTTTGGTTAGCAATGAACCCTCAGCAGGTGTGCTTTCTCCCCGTATTTTCGACGTACTTCTGAGACAGCATGTGAATTGTCATTTGACTAGATAGCATTGACTATGTTGGAAGATCTGTGACAGATTAATTTTGTTTTATTCTTTCGAACCCCTATTTTTTTTTATGTGTGTAATGTCCCCCCCTGCCTAGACCTGGTTAACCGTTTCTGCGAGCAGGTCCTCAGTTTTTTACTTTGTCCCTACTTTCCTGTCCTAGCCCCATCTTCCCCCGGTGTCGACTCCGTCCCCTTGCAGCGCACAGGCAGCCAGCACGGGCCACAGAATGCCGCCGCAGCCACCTTCCAGAGGGCCAGCTACGCTGCTGGCCCCGCCTCCAACTACGCCGACCCCTACCGACAGCTGCAGTATTGCCCCTCCGTTGATTCTCCGTACAGCAAATCGGGCCCTGCCCTCCCACCCGAAGGCACCTTGGCCAGGTCCCCATCCATTGACAGCATTCAGAAAGATCCCAGGTGGGTAAGACTGTATTTATTTACTCTGAGATGTGTAAAGAGGTTTTATGACCCAGTCTCTTCTTTGCGCTCTCGGTGACATCATTGCCTTTGTCTTCCTGTTATTGACTGAGAATGAAAAGATTGGTTTTTCTTGGGTTTTACAGTTTTTTATTCGATATGGATATATGGACACATAGGATGGACCCCTATTATCTATGGGTCAGCACTCAAAAATATAATATAAAGAGGTATTATAAGAATGCCTTTGGGTGCTTATGGTTATAACCATCTGATTTGATCGGACGGGGTCTTGAGTGTCGTAGGAGCAGAGATGGGAGCTGGGCAGAGGTCTCGCCTGACCTTCGGTATCACTATCCACGTGTGCTGCTCCCAGCTGAGAAGAATTCAGTGCCATCCTCTGTCTCTCTGGTTGTTAGAATATAAAGATTCCCCCACCCCAAAAATTATTCTCAGATTTGAGAAGTCCGAAGTTAGTTGTTCAGGGACTGGTAAGAAGTTGGCTGTGGATTGTTGGAGAAATGATTTGGTACGTGCGGTGTGTCTCCCTCCCGCCTTCTTCTTTGCAGCATCAGTGCAGGTTGGTGTGATGCTCTACTCCTGGAGTTGGGATAGACTCCCTGTTGATTTATGTAGATGCAGTCCCATGTGAACACACATACAGATGTGTACATGTACATATACTCAGACATACATGTAACCTGCTGTGAGCATTCTAGATAGGCCAAGATCCTGGTGTTTCTTAAGGGCTGGACTGGGATGATAAATTTGAAATGCCTCTCCAGGCATTTCCCTGACAGAAGACACAACTCGTGTATTATACAGAGAATTTGCATGGTTTCTCTTATAAAAAGAAATGGCTTCTTCAGACATGAAAGGCAAATGGAATCATTCCATAGTGTGCTTTGAGATAGCTGCCTCGATTCAGATGAAGCCCACATGAGGGCTCTTGCCAAGTGTTGTGTGTGATACAGTCAGCCTTGTAGAGCCGAATTGGACGAAAGGCTCAGCTCCGACTGCAAGAGATTGAAAGGAGAGCTCAGCCACAGTGCGCAGGGTTTGGTCTCCGGATTCTCGAGCCTTCACAGCAGTCAGAAGTCTTTGAACTGAAACCTGCCCTTCACTTTGAAGGCATGCATGGTTAGAACGTTCTTCAGAAAGTATTTTTGTCATGCTTTATTTGGAAATATTTTATACTTAACAATAAGGTAGAAACATGTAGAAATAAGACCTTACTGAGAGCAGAAGAGGTGCTCATATAGAACATTGTGTCAGACTTGACACCATTTGACTTTCAACACTGTGTTATGTTGGATAGTATGGATTTTAGTCATCCTTCCGTTGTTGCAATAAAACAGTGACCAAAAGGAGCGTGTAGAGGAAAGGGCTAATTTGCTTATAGTTTCCAGCTGTAATCTATCACTGGGGGAGTCAGGGCAGGAACCCGAGGAGTAGCTTGAAGCAGAAGGCATGGAGGAATTGGACTTAGCGTTTCTCTGATGCAGCCCGGCTTCTGTGTTTTATACTGTATGATAAAGGCACTTTATTTTATTAAATCGAGCATTCTTCCGTTTCCATATTGCTGCCCCTTCCGTAGGCCTGTTTCTCTCTGTATAGTGTCACAGCTTTTACCTTTTCAAGTCATGGATTATGTTACCTGTGTTTACCGAGTGCGTGCTGTATACCAAAGAGAGAAACGCCAGTAAGAAAGGAGAAAAGAGTAAGAGGACCTTGGCCACTGGCCTTTAGTATGTGTTAAATTTATATGCAAATTAGTGTTCTGTATATTATAAATTCACCTTTATTTTCAAGATCACTAGATGCTGGCCGTAAGAGTGAGTGTTCGTTCTGAAACCCCCAGCATGCTAAGCACAGGCAATAAATAAATAAATAAGTAAATAAATAAATAAATAAATAGGGAATCATGGCAAGAACCAGAAAGGATTTGTTTTTTCTGTTTGTTTTGTTGTTTGTTTTTGTTGTTTTTGGGGGGGAGGAGTCTTGTGTTCCTCCCCCCTTTTATTGATTTTTATTGAGCTCTATATTTTTCTCTGCTCTTTCCCTTCCCCTTCAACCCTCCCCCAAGGTCCCCATGCTCCCAATTTACTCAGGAGATCTTGTCTTTTTCAACTTTCCATGTAGATTAGATCTATGTAAGTCTCTCTTAGTATCTTCATTGTTGTTTAAGTTCTCTGGGATTGTGATTTGTAGGCTGGATTTTTTTTGTGCTTTATGTTTAAAAACTACTTATGAGTGAGTACATGTGATACAGAAAGGATTTATAAAACACAAATAAACCAAGAAATATCTGGAATGAAGAATAAAATAAGTAATGCCTTTTTCTCAGAGTGTCTTTCAAACTCTCATTGTTGTTATGGATTCAAAAACCATATGACTCCAAGTCCAAAGTATTAACTTTTAAAAGACATTTTCTATCTCTTTCAGATGATGATTTTTGGTTGTTTCCAAGGACATGCTAGAACTAAGTGTGCTAGAACAAAGATATCTAACTTTTAGGGTTCAAAAGTATTCACTTTGTGATTAGAAGCTGTTGACTGGAATCTTTTGATCCCCTTGACTCTTCGCTCTTCTACATAGTATTCGTTAGACTAGAAGGAAATGTCCGGTTGGCTGTCTGCAGCCCAGTGAGTTAGGACGGCTCCAGGTGCTGTCCCACACACATGCCCACAAACCTGCTGGTGACATCATGAGAGCATTTTGTGACTTTGTTTGTTGTGCAAGTGCTAGCATCAGCAGTTTTATTCCTTTTGAATCTTATGTGACTCTTTCAGACATGTGGACGGGAGTTTCTGGGCAGCTGTGTCTTAGCAGGGAGAATCAGGAAGTGGTTTGAGGGGCCAGCTCTCGTACAGCACAGATTGGGAGGTATCTGGTTTCAGTTTTCTAGTGTCTGCTACTGTGACCTTACAGACACACCTTCTTTTTCACTGAAGAGTTATGGAGTGTTATTCAGTAAGACATTTCCAAGAAAATACTGACTTTTAACATACAAATTCGCAATCAAAAGAGTCTTACTCTCTGTATGAAGACCCAAAGACTCTCTGTCACCTGTGAGTTACCTTCAGCCTTGGGGGAAGGAAGGACCGCTCCCCAAAACTTGGAATTTCCTTGCGGATAGTAGAGAGTTCAGTCATACAGATTTTGGGGAAATGTTGGTATTCTTTGCTTTTAACTCTTTTAGGCTCTACCAAATGTACAGAAACCTTTTATCCAAAGAGACATCCAATTTCCTAAATTTGTAAAATTAGGAATCCTGGGAAGAATAAGGTTTTAACATATACAAAATTCGTTTCACGGCCACATTTGCTTAAGCGTTTTTTAAATATAATTATATATTATTTTCTGTAAGATTTGAACCTCCTGACTTTGAGCAATGACTGATACATCCTTTGTATGTGATGCCAAATAATGGTTTGTTCCTATGAATATGTTAAATATACATGTTTAGATATGCTTATGGATAAGTTAAATATGTGTGTGAGTCATAATAGTATTATTATTTCAAAAGTTAAATAACGCGACTAGAAACTTAAGTAAAGAAAGATCTATCAGTGGCTACCAGCGGTACTATAAGTGGTCTCATGCATAAAAGAGTAGGAAGTTATGTTTAGAACTTTTGTGGCATAATGCACAAATCAGAATACTATTATAATATATTCTATAATGGGGTTGTTTTAAGTGAAAAAACCTGATCAATAATATAAAAATAGGCATTTTTAGGAAAATTCATATTTATGACTTCTGCATTTTATTTGTTATTTCCATATATTATGAACCTTACTATGTTTGAGACATCATATTGTCTCACTTAGATAATGTTGCTTATCCATATTTTATCAATGGGTAAACTTTGGTAAAGAACATTTTGAAATGTTTTTTTCTCATTATTCATCAATGTGTATCACATACATAATATTAAATGAACCTTCAGAGAGAAAGTATGTAGACGGAGACTGCTCATTCATTTCACGGCCATCCCGACCCAAATAATCACACAGAAACTATATTAATTAAAACACTATTTGGCCAATAGCCTAGGCATATTTCTAGCTAACTCTTACATCTTAAATTAGCCTATTTCTATTAATCTGTGTATCCCCTCAAGTTTGTGGCCTCCTGGTAAGGTTCTGGCTGGTGCCTGCCGTCTTTTTCCTTTGGCAGCTACATGGTGTCTTCCTGACTCTGCCCACTCTATCTCTGTTCGCTCTTCTAAGCCATTGGCCAAAACAGCTTCTTTAATAACCAGTGGTAATAAAAACATATTCATAGCATACAGAGTGGAAATTCACATCAAAAGTAGTTTTAAAATGCTTCTAGAAAAGTGGAGGTTGGAATGTTTTTTAAATCTTAATGCTTCAACTGTATTACTGTGTAATTTAGATTATTATCTAGCTTAAGTCACACTGGGGAAATGTTCAGAGTATGTATAACATTCCCATAGTCTGCTTCTCTCGGGCTATGAATCTCTGCGGATCCTAATACTCATTTCCAAAACAGCTATCACTTACCTAACTGGCCCTTCCAAGTTTAAGAATCATTCATTTCAATGAATAGCAGCCATTCTATTCCCTTCTCCGCCGTACCCAGTTCCCACAGCCGGCCACTCACATTGAACTATTTTACAGAGTTGTTGGAGAGTAAACCAGACCCAATCATGTCAATGAAGCTGGTATTTGTTTTTGATTTGTAGTTTTTATTTTGGAGAGGTCTCATGTAGCCCAGACTACCTTCAGGCCTACTATATAGGTAGGATGACCTTGAACTTCTTGTTATCCTGCCTTTACTGCCCCAGTACTGAGACTACAGGTGGCCACCACCATACCATGTTTTAAGAAATGCAGAGAGTGACATCCAGGGAGTCATGTGAGTAGACCAGCACTGCCAGGAAACTGCATCCCCAGCCTTCCACACTAACATAGGTGGAAACAAAGGCTATTTGTCTCTTGTGGGTTCATTCTCTGGTCTTTTCTTTTATCTTTGAGATTGTAGGAGAATTTGATGGTTTCCCCTTCAAAAAACAGTTACTTCACCCTCCGCTACCCATAATGGTCATGTTCTCGGTCTCTTGTCAAGCTACACTGGCCTCTCATTGCTCTGTCTGACTCTCTCATCTGCCCCAGACCTCACCATTATTTGTAGAAATGGAGTCAAGGTTACCTTGGTCCCCCTACATTTACTGTGGTTTTACCTGCTGGTTAAATGGCAGTGATATTCATAAGTGACAACCCTGATAATAAAAAATAACTAGTAATATCACTCATGTCTGGTGTTAGACACTTTATATCCATTATGTAAGGTTTTAAGGTGCTCATTCCAAGATCTCTATAGCCTGACTTCCTCTTTAATTACCAGTTGACACTCATGTTAAAGATTTCTTGGCTATGACTGCCTGTCTTTCATCATCCTTAACCATATAATGCCATACATCCTGCAGGTCCTGCTTCAATACAAACCTGGTGTGATCTAATATCATCAATGCCTCTTCATTGTAATTATTTGAGATGTGATTGTTTATCCTCCAAGGGGTCTAAGAACAGGTCTGAAGTGTTCTGACTTGTGTTCATCTGAGATACCTCTACTGTTGGGTGGGACCACTGGATTTATCTTCTTCCAACAATATATGTGATGCATTTCCATGATAATATAATTAATGTATGGAATAAGTCTTGACTGTTTGAGTCATGAGAAAGGTGATGTGTTCCTGGAACAGAACAAGAGTAGATAGAGCTGGCTGTAGATGGAATAGTTAAAGGAAGCTCGGAAACGATACCTCCTATCATCCTGCCTTGTTATTCCATCCCGTGATGTGCAATCCTTCTTGTCTACCATGAACAACCAGTATTGATGTGTAATTCGAAGTCATAAGTCACTTTTGTTTACCATCTTGCATTGAACAATTAATTGCCCTCAAACATGGAGCACTCAAAATATTTGTTGTTTCCAGACAGGTGGTAGCTGATTGTCGGTTGTTAACCAGTGACAATTAATTTCCATTGCCTCTTGAAAAGTTTTGCAGCAAATTGAGGTCATTAATTTAGAGATTCTGACATTGGCAGAAAGAGGATTAGCATTTCAAAGTCAGAAGAACAATACATTTTAACATGAAGTTCCACTGTGCTGGGCATATTATAATTTGACAAGTCCAGTAGCTGAAAATCTTCCATCTACTGAAAGCCTCCCCAACCAGTTGGACAGGCTTGCTGCATTGTGTGTTATCAGATCGTAAATGTGTTAGGAAGACAGGAAAGTAGAATGAGGAAAGAGTGAGAAAGGGCACCAGGGAGAGCTCTGGGGCATGATTTCGTGAATGAAGCATGTCGATGGGTGAGACAAAAAAAAAATCCACATATCTTTGTTTTAGTCCTTCCTCAGTTTTCTAAGACATCCCCACAGTGGCTTTGTTCTTTCTTTACGCCTGTCGTTTAAACTTCCATGTTGGAGCTTGTCACCTGAGCCTCTAACTTAGGGGCGCCTTAGAGATACGACACCATACTAATACAGTTCATGATGTGATTAATGGGTCACTTGAAGGAAGCCCTGAAGTAGAGATCTCAGTCTGCCCCATGTAGCTGCAGTATGCTAAAGGGTGCTATGCTAGGGGTGGGTCTCCTGACTTTCAGAGTTAGCTTAGTGGGTCACAGTATTTTTTGACTCTATACATCACTTTCTTTTTGAAAACTTTATGGATGCCAGCAGAGACTGACCACTCCCTTACCTTGCACAGAAGCGTCCCCAATCACTGAAGACACGGGGAAGAGACATGAAGTGACTTTGAATGTAGGAGAGTTGTTTTATTTAAAGAAATAAACGTGAACTTGTGAGAAAAGAAGACCAAAGTTGGTTAAAGACAGTTGTTTGGAAACAACTGGCATAAAAATCACAATGAGGGAGCAATCACTTCTTGAATAAGGGAGGGGTGTAAAATTAGTTTAAGACACTTATAAATACCTACTCCTGTGAGTGTGATAAAAGTCACCTTGGCCTTTTGTTTGCTTACCTCTATAGACTGTTTGAGTTATTCTTGACAAACAAGTGAGTATTTCTTCTTAATACAGTTCATGCTCTCCTTAAAAGTGATAATACTTATTTTTAATCATTTCCAAAAAGATTTATCAATACCTACCATATCATATAAAATTAACAGTAATGAAGTTTGAAGTTACAAACACACCCAGTGTTTATATCTTGTTTCAACCTTGTCCATGTTGAATGTGGGTGGACTTGTACACATAGCAGAATAATGTAGAGAAGACATTTGTGAATCATGAAGGCAGAAAGCAAGTCAGAGTTCTAGGGCCATGCAAGCAGTGCTGCGAGCCAAGTGCTCTTTCCTCTGCCCATCTAGTCTTTGCATCTTCCAGCTCAGTTCTTAGAAATGATAGAACAGAGATAGGGCATCATCCCTGATGCATCTTATCCTGGGCTCCTGTGCAAAAACACTATAAAGTAATAACTAACATGCTTGCTGTTTCCCATCACTGAGTTGTCGGGTGAGTTGTTAAACTGAACCTGAGTGATCTTCTCAACAAACCATTAACCTTCACTTTCAGTATCTCCTTGGAAACCCTTTACCCCTCTCCTTATTAAAAAGAGAATAGTGAAGAAGCTGACACAGCTGGGCATGTTCACCAGCACATGAATGGATAAACAAAATACTGAGCTTGCACACAATATTCAATGTTGATAAGGAATGAAGTAAGATGTTTTATAACGTGGATGAACTTCAGGGACATTCTCGGTAAATAAGCCAGGTATAGGACAGCCAGTGGTTCTGTGGAATATCGTGAGGCAGTAAGAATATCAAATTCACAGAGCTATAAGGTAGAACAGTGACTACTAGGGGAGTGGGAGAATGAGTAGTTGTTTAGTGACCATCAGCTTTATGTTTAGGATGAGAATGTACTAGAATTGAATTGTGAAGGGTTTTGCACAGAGTTTGTAAATGTGCTTAATAACACTAACTTTGAAAGAGCTAGAATGGTATGAATCTCTGTATATTTTATAACAACAAAAATGTAATCAAGGGCTCTGGTAGGATATGTCTCACCCAGGAAAGTCCTTACTGTCCAGCCATGAGAACCTGAGCTCGTATCTCCCAAAACTCTGTAGAAAACTGAATGTGGTTGAATGTCCTGGCACTGGAAAGGCAGACAGGAGGATTCGTGGGCCTTTCTGCCCAACCAGCCTAGTCAAATTTTTGAGTTCCAGGTTCAGTGAGAGACTTCATCTCAAAACAAAACACAAAGCTGAGGTATAAACTAGAGAGATGACTTGGTGGTAAAGAGCGCTTCCTGTTCTTTCTGGTGATCCAGACTCAGTGTCTGCACCCACATCAGGCAACTCACAATCCCCTTTAACTCCAGTTTCAGGACATCCAGTATCCACTGGTGTACAGGGACACTTGCACCACATGGTGAATGTACAGATACACAAATGCACATGCACAAATAAATCATAAAATCGAGTAGTAGAGCAATTGAGGTAGATACCTATTCTCGACCTCTTCCTCTATGTCTACTCACATACCTGAACACATAGGTGTACACATACACACAGGGTTGTGGCCAGCAAATTTCTGCCCAGGCACTACCTTCTTACAGATAGACATCCTACACAGGAGCAGGATAAGGGTGCCAGGAGGAGAGAAGATGAATGTGTCATGCTTAGGAATCCTGACCATGGCTGTTTGCCAAGCTGTGGCTTCCATTACCTTGTAAGAAATGGTAAAAGTCACTTGTGTGGAGGTGACCACAGCAGTTTTGTTCTGCACTGCTCCTAAAATGGGCTAATAAAGTCTATAAATATATTATAATAATATATTGCCTAATTATAATAACTGTAATACCATGCTAAAGAATGAATGTAAAGTAGCTTTTTAAAGGAGATACCATATTATTCTGCAGAACAAAAACATTTGTTCATAGTACTCGAGAATTAGCATCTTTATGGTGATCAATTTTAGATATTTTATTCTTTTGCTTGGCAAATATTTCTTGAGCAAACTATCAGGCACTATTTTGGATGGTGAAAAACATTTGCATCAGGTAAATGAGGTGAAAATAGTGACTCGGAAATAAATATGAAATGGTCATGCTTAAAAATCATATAAACTTTAAATTGAATGTAAATGTAAACTTACCTTTTCCATTATATTTAAAATTACCATTAGTAACTGCTTATGCCAACCAGCACATATTTCTTTCTAATAACCTCAGTCCTTCTCATACTGCCTGTCTGCTTCAGAGCCAAAGTTCCATCTGATTTCTACCTCAGTTGATTTCCCCTCACCCAAAGGACAAGACCCCAAATCACCATAAAGGCCCCAAAATCACCAAGTTTTTGACAAACACCAAAGAATCTAGTAGAAAAGCATCCTGTTCTCCCAGAAGCCAATGAGACTCTTCTCCCTTTACAAAGATGATGCTGTGTTTCAAGCCAGTTCTGGTTTGATTAAGAAAATTATTCTCCATGATAATTGAAGTTGACAACAGCAAGGTACATCTCACATTGAAGGGTGAAATATTATAATGCCCGGATATCTTTAGAATAAGGTGGTGTGTTTCTGCCAGGGCCTTGTAATGTGCTCATTGTCCTCTATTTTGAGGATGGTTGAAGCATTAACAGATTTAAATTTGCCAAAAGTCAGAATGAAAATAGCAGAAAATGGTAGCATTAATATTGTAAATGGAGCCTTAGTAGCACCAATACTGTGGGTCTGCGAAGGAATGTATAAATATCTTTGTGAATATATCTACACAAATATACACAGACACTTAAACATTCAGAGAGATACATATACACAAATATAACACACACACACACTGGACCTTTCTCTGTAGAGGTAGCTTTAAACCTAACCTTAGCCACAAGGACAAGACCCCCAAATCATCCCAAAGAATGCATTTCTAGTCTCCAGAATCAGTGCAGATGCAGTTCTATTACTGACATCATTGGTTTGCTAAAAATGGAGGTGAACTGAGCAGTGCAGACGAATCTCTTCAGCCCCTGAGCCTGTGCTGTGCATCTGCCATTCTGGTCCCTGCGCCAGGCCAAAGTGCCTGTGTGTGATGTGCTGCATTAGCTCATTCTGCACAGCAAACACTTAGGTTGCAGGGAATGAGAATGCACTGTGGCACACTCAGTCAATAGGAGCTTGTTGCAAGTTTCCAGAGAGGTATGAAAGAGACAGGAAACGGGCCCCCCAGCCTAAGCCAGGAGGGCCTCATTGAAAACCAGTTCACAGGCTGGGGTACAATAGAAGCTTTCGGGGCCTGGACAGGAATGCGAGAATGGTGCTGCGGGTGGAATGAGCCTGTTTTAGGCCTTACAGACTCTGTGGTGAGAGGTCTAGGCCCCTCTGCCCGTTCTCTGCCACCTTGCTACTCTCATCCCCCACTCCTCTCCTCCTTGTCTTGTCTCTGCTCACCAGGGCTATTATGGCAAAGATTAGGCTATGCCTTAGGTCTCCACTCCTTCCTTTACGTGCAGAACTCTCCAGCACCTTGAACTCCACCTTGCTCAAGAGAGGTGTTATAGACTCAGTACTATCCTCCAAATTCCTGTGATGAAGTCTTAACTCCTAAACTCACAGTATGAAGAAACAGAGTTTCCAAGAGGGCGACTAAGGTAAATTGAGATCATTGGTGAGAAAGATTAGGTGCAGACAGTGGGAATCCAGCCATGTGCAAATTGAGAAGAGAGGCCACAGAAGGCTTGACCTTGGGCTCCAGCCTACAGAGCTGTAAGAAAATGAGCATCATGTTGTGAACAGCATGTAGCCTCTAGTACTTGGTTGCCACAGTCCTAGCTGGGTTTAGCACCTTCAGTGAGCAGCCATGACAGTGCCAACTAGACATCAGTTGCTCAGAGATTGTGTCATCTGCCAGTAGCTGAGAGTTTGTCCCCTGGGCCACGTGGATCCCCAAGCTGTGATGGGAAGCTGTAGGAATCTACAGAGCTGTACCCGTAAGAAGTAAGGTAGAGTGGAGCTCTGAGTATGACAGCTTCTCTGAGAAGGCTGAAGGGTGGCTGGTCTAGCTGGTCCAACCTTTTGTTCATAGAGATATGGCTTTTCTGAAGATTAATGTGGCATAGAGATAAGGTACAATGTACAGGTCAAAACAGAGCCATTTATCAGCTCTAAAAAAAATTGAAAATGAATATATAGGTTCTGTAAAATGAGATTTGAAAATGGGGAGTTCTATACTTTTCCATGTCTCTCTCTCTCTCTCTCTCTCTCCCTCTCATATGTATAAAAATGATCCTGGCATATATACATGTCCAGTTACAGAAGTGAACTTATTTCTATAGATTAATTATCATGTCATCACTTAAGGTGTAAAATCACTGAAAAAGTATTCACTCTAGCATATTTTGAATTTTGCATTAAATCCTATTTTATTCAAACAAATGAGCTCTAGAGTGAGAATAACTTACTGATATCTAGAGGCTTGCTCTCCAAAAGTGTGGGCCTGAGCCTGGATGCTGGCTGGAAATTTAGAATGCTAGGCCCTACTCCATGCCTCAGACACCATAATCTGAATCTTAACCAGACCCAAAATGTAAACTGTGCATTCAAAAGTTGGGGTTGCTGATTCTATCAGAAACACCCCTCAACCACCACACCCAGGTGATTGCAGAAGCCAGAAGTCAAACAATGGCATTACAATTGACCATTAAAATTGATCTGATTGGACCATGTTTAATGTGCCTGGTATTATATTGCAGTGGTATGGCAGAATAAAGTATGAGGGTCATTTGATTTTATAGACTTAGAATGTTTCTTAGCTGATGGAATGTCTGAATTTGAGAACTCGGGTGTTTCATGCAGTTGATAGCATGATCAACAAAATGTAAAGTCACCATGTAAAAATGTCAAAGTGTAGATTTGTAAGGCATATTTTACCTACTAAAATTTTTATTTTCTTGTCTTTCAAAGGTTTTCTATGTCCTTTCCCCCTTCCCCCAGATAGCCTCATTATTGAACCTTTCTCAGCTTGATAAGGGAACTTTGAACTCTTCAACCGAGAATTACTTACACTTTCCAAAGCCTTCTTATTTATATAATGCTTTGTTTCACTCCCTGCCCTCTGTCGTGCCCTTGACCTCCATCGATCCCAATGTAATTGCTGCGCCCAGGCTCCTCTGATTGCATCTGAGGAGGAGAATCTCTCTGCACTCTGACATCCCTCACTCTGGACATGAGCACTTCCAACATTGCCATTCTTCACAATCTGTGTGTGGATCCTTGTCTCTACCTCCCACCAGATAGATGTTCCTCTGGAAATTCAGCCATGTATCTCTAATGAGCATGGGAAAGCTTTCAAGTCTGATGTCTGCAGCCAAGTGTACTGCACTGCAGCCTGAAATTCCGTGTTAGAATTGCAGAATGCTGTATCTACTCCCAGACCTACTGACCAGTATCGGGAAGACCATCCGATACTGATTTATTTTAACATTAAAGTTTAAGAAGCTTCCCTTGAAAAATCAGTATTGCCTAGTCCTTTCCCTCCTGCATTATCAATATAAGGTAACAACAACATTTGATATACCTTGTTATGGTGGTGCTCAACTCTTAGGGACCAAAAACGAGGGATGAAGAACTGACTTTAACCTTTGTAAGGAAAAAGAGACCATGCAGATATACCTAAAAGGAAGCGGTGATGCCAGCTGTGTTGTTAGACCAGATGTTTTCCAAGATAACAATAGGAAATGCAGCCCTTGAGCTGTGGATTAACAGCTCTCAGGCTGGGGTAGTGTGCCTGAGTGCAGGGAGACTCGGTTGGTTCAGTATCTGGCTCAGAGTTTGCACTTCTCCCAAGGCCCCTTCCAAGTCACCCTCACAATTTCCCATGCAACCTCTTTACACATAGTGAGCAGTGCCTCCCCCCTCAGACACTCACTATATATTTACCTGTGTAGCATTTCAGAAAATACACATGTATAGAAAACAAAACTAGGATAACCAGCCTGTCTCATTCTTAAACATTCACTCATGGGAATAAAACCATCTCAACAAAAGTTGTACTTTCAATAAAATTGTACTTTTTGTTTCATAGCTATATACCAAAACTTTATGGCTTAAGACATATTTTTTATCTGTGTCTTATTAGCCACGATAACCACTTCATTCAAAAATTAACAATTAGATCTTTAGTGTTAGCAGAACTGAATCACACATGTATATTTATGGGTGTGTATGTTTTAATGAATTATCACAGTACTTTCTTGATCACTTCAAAGGGATAAAACATGGCTGTTCCTTTAACATGTGGGAATGCATCATGATCTATATTTTATTGGGTCAAATCTGACTCTTTCATTGGGCCTATAAAGGAAAATAAAACTTCTGAGGGCTTCCATTAGGCCTCACCTTTGAGCCAGTTTCTCAGAAATAAGAAAGGAAACAGTCTCCACTCCTCTCAGACCCCAGTGCAGGCAGAAAAGGGGTCAGTCCTTCAGCTACAGACTTTGATTTCCATTTAAGTCTTTTACTCTTTAGAAAAACAGAATAATGTGTTGGGTTGAAAGCTGGAAAAAAAAAATGAAGCTTGGCCTTGAGGTTTTTTGAGAAATCAGTACCCATTCCCTAGCAGATTTCAGAAATAAACCATTTTAGCCTCAAAATAAATACTTTCTTTCAATTAACGGACAGCAAAGGACAATGACCAGAGTGCCTTTTGGGACAAGGGCCGACTCCACACTTCCCATCCCAGGACTCTTCACGTTCAATGGCACACTGTCCAAACAATGGCACGCTGCCCTCAGATGAAGAAGACTTGGGCTTTTCATCTTTTCAAGACAGCCAGAATTCTCCCCTGCCAGCAACCTGAGGTGCCGTGGCCTTGTTAGGATAGGTACCATCTAATATCCCATTATTATTCGCTGAAGTGAAGAAGACCAGGTAGATGTTTTCAGATCTCCCTCCCAGGTTCTTTATACAGGCAGAAGCCAGGCTTTCTGAAGGATATTGCAGCTCAAAAGTCCCTTAACTGGGCCTGCCAGTTACTCACTTACTTACATTTTCCTTTTAAGATTTGCCACGCTATCCCAGTGCTAACAACTGGGGAGTAAGTAGTACCTTAGACAACTAGGAATGTGTCCCATTGCTTGGTAGTGTTTTGATGGGGCAAGTGGTCTCTGTCACTGTTTTTAGTCTTGTTGGTGTCGGTCATGTAGTCTCAGGAAAGGGTTACCAGGAAAATCTCTTTAGACCCAGCAGCACGTTCAGATACTCCAAGCTCTGGAGATAACCCGGACCATGATCAGAACACACCTAATGCAGTGGAGTTCCGCATCTCAAACATTTGGCATCTCTCTCGTGATAGTCCACCCGTTGCCTGGTGTCTGGAATTATGCCATTTTAATTTGGTAAGATCCATTTAGTAGGAATCTTCTCATGGCCAAACTATGAAATGCTTCTTCTCCAGGGCTGAGCCCACCTTGAAGTCATAGCAGTCAGCTCTACACTCCCACAGGCAGATACTAACCGCATTGTGGTGATCCCCATTTTTCTATAGCTTTAGGATAGTTTCCTGGGCTGGGATTAGCTGCTTGCTCATCAGTATCTCCTGCCAAAATAGAATACCCATACTTGTGTGAAAATTATCTTGACCTGGAGCTAAGGTTCTGTTCTATGCTGTGCACGCTTTGATTTTCCCACTTGTAATAAAACAGTTGCTCTCTTAAAGCGTGGAAAATGAAAATAGCTTGCATAGTAAATGCATTAGAAAACCACACAAAATGTGTAATTCAATAAAATATTGAAATCACCAAACAACTTAGGCTAGGGTGACTGCTTTCTAGACACAGATTTGACATCTGATGAGGCACTTGTATGGGAAAGTACCATTCTGTCACTAATCATTTTGGTGGCAGTACACATGTGCTTATCACATGTTATTGGGTAATGGCGCCTTCTTTATGTCAACAGCGATTGAGGCAGTCAACGCCATGCCCCATTTAAATTACCAAGAGAAGTAATGTAGGCCTACATCTAAAAGAAACTTTGGGGTGCCTGTGGGAAAGAACAAATCAACACTTTACATCCCGACCGCTCAATGTCAGAGTGACAGGCACCGTTAGGAGAGTCGTGCAGAAGGAAAAAGAGCTGACCTTCTAGAACAAAGGTGTTAAACTGCATTGCCAGCATGTAATGGATCACAGAGCTAATTGTGGGATGTGAACTAATAGCAATAGTGAAAGGTCTCTGGATATGAGGTGATCAAACGTGAATTCAAAATCAAATGTGCATTGAACCCAAGACACATCTGACAATGCTTGGCCATGTTATACAACGTGACTTCACCAAAGTCTTGGTACCTAACACTGTGAACACCTAGCACTGAGCAATCCTCCAGACCACGCAAGACCAACAGATGCTTCCTGAAACATACCAGTCCGACGTCATTATTCCATGTCCCAAAACAATTACTCCAGTGTTTTCATTGACAATACAAAGTTTGTTGCTATTATAGAATTATGACAGATAAAGACTTTTACCATTTTCCTCCCATCCTTCCATCATACTGGTATATCTTTGGATTATATTTTGTTAGAACATTTATTTTTAAAAAAACTTTTGAGTTGCTGACTTGACTTTCATTAAAATTAAATAGATTTTGGCTTGAGATAAGGACAGTATTTCCAGCTATTTAAATTACCCCAAACATATTTCTGTCATTTGTACTAAGTATTTTTGTGTGAAATGGTACTCTCAACATTGAATATTATAAAATCAAAGTGTCAATCAACTGAAAAATGTTGGAGATACATACCATCTATCTACTTCCTGCAGTGTCAAATGTTCAGCCAACATTTAATTATTTACATAAAAAATACATCCATCTCATTAGCATGCAAATTGCTCCATAATTATATTATAGAAGCTATAAACTACATATAAACTATATGTATATCTAGTAGCTATTTTAAAAGAAACTTCTGTATAATTTGTTATTAGTAAGTGTTGAATTTCTGTCTCTTTACCCCTCGTCATGTAAAACTTTTCTCAGATGAGAAAAGGTCTCCCACAGAAAAAATTAGAAAAAACCTTAAGAAGCCCTGTTCTAGAGCAAACTGCATGAGACTGTTGGAAGATAAGCAGCCCCCACAGGAGGTTCAGGATGAGTTTCCCACAACGTGAAAGTACTGCAGTTTAGAAAGACATCAAATACCCAGCATGCAAGGCACAGCTATGGAGGGAAAGTACTCTGTCGAGTGCGAGTCTTGACTTGGCCTTGTCCTGATCAGGCTGAACTTTTTGTTGATATAAACTGATGTCTTTAACAGACTTCCAGCCAAGGCCCCAAAGGGTAGGAAATGGTCTTGAGTTTCATGAAGTCCCTATCTGCCTCAGGATCAGACACAAGAAGGCTGCGTGTCAGCCAACCTCCATATTCGCAGTCTCTAGGGAAGAATTCCAAGGAACCTCACCTGTCCGCATAAGAGCACACGCCATGTGGTTAGTTCTGTCATCTCTTTAGGGTGGATCAGCCTGCTGGTACACGCTCCCTGTCTTCCTTTATCCAGCACTTTGTATCTATTGAACTTCTCACAGCTTACATCATGTCAAGGCAACGTGTGCTAAGACTAGAATTTGGGATGGCTTTGCAGTAGTAATGGGAGTTTCCTAAGTACCCGAGGCTGCAGAGGTGAGAAGTTGTTTTTGTGTCTCTGGTCCAGAGAATGCTGTTTGGACCTTAAAACTCTGTCCAGTTTCCACTGTCACCTGGGAGATATGTGAGGCTATAACTAAGGTTCTCCAGGACGCAGTATTGTTTTGACCTAATGATTTGGTTTTTGGTAAACTATAGGTAACAAAAAATGGAAAATTAAATTCTTCTTCAGTGCAATAGCATGTATTTCTGTTTCATAAGTTGTTTTCCTGTTGTTTTGTAAAATAATGTCCATTTTATGTTGGTTATTCTAATAGCTGAAATGGTTTTGATTCTGTGGCTCTTGGTGGACGGTTCATTTCCAGTTGGTTGTCTTTTACATGCTATTGGAAAGACAATAAAGCTATGTTTTAGAATGCATTGCTGAGGTCTGCATGTATTCAAGCAAAAGAGGATTGAGCAGCATAAGCTTTGAATGTATAAAAACAAAATTTGTTGTATAAGATGTCTTGAAAACATCTTCATGCTTATCAAACTAAAGAGCAGAGTGCATGAATCGGTGTTAAGTTCTGTCTGCCCATTCTCGGGCACTGGTTTCACTTTAATAACGTTGAATATTAAACAGTTCTTGTTTTCAGTGTTGCTCTAACACACTTTTTCCTTTTCAGTTGCTCGGCTGATGAAATGCTTAGTATTCTGCCCGATTCCCTCACCCACAGAGCTTTTTTGAAAACCATGACATAGTCACTTGTTTGTCTAAGGATACAAATATTTAGATAAACAAAAATCCTAATGGAAAAGGCAAAATTGAACCAACTGTTCTTCTGTGTTTGGAAATGAAAGCATTAATTCCCAAGGAACAGTTCCATTTCTGCCTGAATCTGTCCATTGAATCTACAAAAAAGGGGAAAAAAACAGAAAAAAAAATAGATAAAATATTTTATTTGAAATATATGTAATTTACTTTTGATTTATGTTGGTCTTATCTCTTGTTCCATGCCAATTCAACACAGTTAAGCAAATCCTATGACCTATAAGTTCAGGTGCAGGCTCACCATAGAATGATGGGGAACCCTCCCCTCAGCTGCATTCCCAGTCAAATTCGATTAGTATTCTGAGGTATCAGGTCCGTGAAGGGCACCAAAGCATTTCCATTTGAAGCCAAAGAAGCATCCCTAAAAGCTTTGTGGAAATTGAGAGCATATTATCCGTTGCAGAGTCAAATGTGACATACCAGAGTATTCTGGACATATGAAAAATCCAAGGCAATTACAGATTTATCCTGTGCTTCGTCACACTTAAAACTTACCAAACGGCCTGTTGGCTCTACATACACAGTACATAGGCGGTCACAAGGTGGCCAAGGAAATGCACGTCGGAACAGAAGCCTGAATAGGAGTACAGGTCAGCAGAGATGAAGGCTTCTGGCTAAAGGGAATCCAAAAGGCAAAGTCCTGAGAAACTGCAGCAAGGTCTGTGAGCCTGGAGAAATGGGGCAAGAAATGTAGAGATTTGTGCAAGGCAGAGATGTGGGGTGATCCTGTTAAGACTGGATCTGTGAAGAATCAGATGGAGAAGCAGTCAGCATTTTTACAAATATGAGTATTAGATTTTAAAGAATTGCTGGGGCTTTGAGAAAAATGGTACTGAATGGGACTAGGCTAAGGCTTGTATCGGGTACTGCAGACCTAGACTGTAAGCAAGTGGTCCGAGCATGATGTTGAGAAGGATGGATGGCTATTAGGAGCCCCCACATTGGGAATGTACTTAAGGTGGCATCCACGGAGTCCTCTATGAATTTAACTTGGAGTTCTCAGAGAAAAGGACTAGGAAAGCCACATACTGTTGCCCTGAACAGCTGGGAAGAACCTTGTTTCTCAAGATGAGCCCTTCCAGACAACATCCCATGTGGGAGAAAGAAAAAGGAGAACGGAAAGGTTGGAGTTGGTCCATTTCTATCCAAGTACAAATATGGACCAGAGCTCAGAGCACAGACAGGGCTGGCAGGAAGACCTGGGCATGCCAAGCCTATGACTCCACATAGGTGAGATGCTGGGTTAAGCTGTTTGCCCATATTGCAGCAGCTTTGTGATTCCTAATACGGAGGCAACTACTCTTATCCTCAGGTGACACTTGAGCAATCCCCTCAAAGCTGGCAAATAGCTTTGAATAGAGGCATATTTGGCAGAGAAACCTGACGCGATGCCAGCCATGGAAGAAGGAGGTGATCAAAGAGGGTGCTCAAGCGGGGAAAGCGCGGGAAGAGAGCAGGGGGAGAAAGGACAAACCTGGGTCAGATGCTGCTGGGCCATCTAGTGCAGAGGCTGATGAGGAACCACTGGAGTCCGCAGCTTTAGATCTGGGATCCGGGCCAGTAAATCTCAGTCGTCTGGACTTACCGGTCTAGGAAAGGAAACAATAAAGATCTCAAGTGTAGTAGCGTTTAGAAGCCAGCACAGTGTGCCTTTAGAAAGAGGGGCAGCTGCCTTGGTTCAAATCTGTTCATCTCAATTAAAAGCTGCTGTGCCCTTAAACTGGTGACCTAACCTCTTTGTGACACTGTTGTCCAAATCTACTATGATGATAAAAAGTCTTGTGTTAATGTGTGCAAAATGAACAAAATGATGCCCAATATTATGTGGATTACAAGTGTATTTATCATTATCAATACAGCATTGTTAGCACAGGCATCTGTGGTTATTTAGCTAAAGATGAGCATGGGGGTATGTGAGTAAGGAGAGGGAGAGAGGGAGAGAGAGAGAGAGAGAGAGAGAGAGAGAGAGAGAGAGAGAGAGAGATCTTTCCAGTAACAGATTTGCTAGCATGCTGTTAGCTGCTGGAAGGCAGATGGATACAATGTGGGGTGAAAGCAGGTAGGGTGATTGTGAGAACTGTTGTATTTGGCAGAAAAATGGATTTAGTGGTATCAAAGGAAAATGGAGTGATTTCGTCTATTTTAACAGTAAAACAAAGGCCTGAGGAAATGGAAATAGGCTTGGTCAGGCAGGCGGATCTGAAGAGAGTGCCACCATCTGTTTTCTCACAGGACAAAGATTTCAAGTGTCTGAGGTGAGCACACGGAGAGATCTGCAATCTAGAGGTCTCAGGAAGCTATGTGGGTTCAGTGTCTTGAGTGTGGCAGGGTATTTGGCCTGGGGTGGTGGGATTGCCGGTAGGGTTGAAAGGTAAGTCTTGGCGAATGCAAATGGCCATAATGGTTCTATGTTGGCTTTCGCCATGGTAGCAAACCAGAGACTTCAGTCTAGATGCTGGGGTGCTTCCAGGAGGATGTGAACAGACAGAAGAGGATCCAGAGCTTGATTAGAGCTGACGCTGAGCTCAGGCAGGGGGATAGCCAGGACCCAAATAATGACAGTACAAAGGTCTGTGTGGTCAACACACTTAAGAATTCTTTTGTGTTACTAGAGAAAGAGCTGGGCTCCCTTGAGTCCTTGAGCACCCCTGAGACACCCCCAGACAGACAACGCTTGATCAGACTCCTAAGTCGAGGGCTCTCCAGCTCCAACAGGGGCTTTGGTACAAAAAAAAAAAAAAAAAAAAAAACCTCATCGTTCTCTATTCAATACCGCCTTAGAGATTGTAGACTCTTCAGACATCTGAGAAAAGGGCCTCTTCACAGTCCCGCCTTGACATAGATCCTCAGGTAACGTTTGATAGGAAATGCAGTATCCAAAAGTATGTTGATATAAGGATAGTTTTAAATATACTCATAATTAGTTAAAAATGGACTTATAGTGGAGAAAAGTACCATATAGAAATATATTAAGGGTAATTTAGAGTTTATTACAATTCTTCGTAGTTAGGGTTACTATTGCTGTGGTGAAGCACCAGGACCAAAAACAGCTTGGGGAGGAAAGGGTTTATTTCACTCACAGTTCATACAACAGTTCATCATCAAAAGCAGTGAGAGAAGGAACCTGGAGGCAGGAACCTGGAGGCAGGGGCTGATGCAGACGCCATGGAGGAGGACTGCTTACCGCCTTGCTTACCATGACTTGCCTAGACTGCTTTCATATAGAACTCAGGACAGCCATACCAGGGATGATACCACCCACAATGGGCTGGACCTTCCCCATCGGTCACTAACTAGGAAAGTGCCTTACAGGCCTGCTTACAACCCAGTCTTTTTAAATTAGTTAATTAAAAATTAATTAATTAATTTTACATCCAAGCTGCAGTTCCCCCCCCTCCTCTGAGTCCTCTCCCCACCCCAATCAGTCCCCATTCCCAGTCCAATCCTCCTTCTGTTGGGTGAGGGATGGGAAAGGGCAGGTCTCTCATGGATATCAACAAAACATGGCATATCAAGTTTCAGTAGGACTAAGCACCTCCCCATGTATTAAGCCTGGGCAAGGAAACCGAATATGAGGAGTAGGGTCCCAGAAGCCAGCAAAAGAATCAGAAACAACCCCTGCTCCCACTGGTAGGAGTCCCACAAGAAGATCAAGCTGTACAACCTTCCATACGTGCAGAATGCTAGGTCAGTCACATATAGGTTCCCTGGTTGTTGGTTCGGTCTCTGTGAGCCCCTATGAGCCCAGGTTAGTTGATTCTGTGGGTTTTCTTGTGGTGTCTTTGACCCCTCTGGCTAATACAATCCTATCTCCCCATTTTCTGCAGAATTCCCAGAGCTCTCCTAATATTCGGCTGTGGATCTGTATCTGTTTCCATCAGTTGTTGAATGAAACCTCTCTGATGACAATTGGGCTAGGCACTAATCTATGAGTATAGCAGAATACTGTTAGGCATCATTTCATTGATATTTTTCTCTAGTCCTGCTTGGTTCTATCCCTGGTCTAGCATAAAACCCAGACCAGGAGAATAAGCCCTTTCCTGACACTGCCTGGAATACGAGAACCCATAGGCTGAGTGACCCAGAGACCTAGGATACAATTCAGTCTTTGGGAGGTATTTTTTTTCTTCTGCGTTCTTTCTTTCTTAGCTTTGAATCCTGTCATGTAACTAGCTCAACTAGCTCTTGTAAACCAGGCTGGCCTTGAACTCAAATAGATCCACCAGCCTCTGCCTCCCAAGTGCTGAGATTAAAGGAGCGTGCCACCATTGTCAAGCTAGGGAAGCACTTTCTTAAGTGAGGCTTCCTCCTCTTGGATGACCCTACTTTGTATCATATTGATGTAGACCTGGCCAGCACACGGGTGAAAAGCACAAGCCTGAGGCAGATACATAGTACATGCGTGAATGCACCATCCTTAGTTCAGTCTCGCTCCTCTAGCTAAATGCTCTTCCCTCACCATTCATGCAAACTGGTCAGTATGGAGAGGATGTAGCGTGTGGTGCATAGTAGCTAAAGCAATGGGATGTGTACATGCAGGTGGAAAAGGAAGAGTCCTTGTGTAAAAGTCGGTATATCGTCATGATGAGGGGAGGTGGGAGGAAAGGATGGAGGCAGGAGGTAGTAGAAGATAGAAGAATGAGATGGGGGAGGAAGATGGAAGAGGTGGTCGGAGCAGGCCAGAACCAACAGAGTATGGCTTGGTAAGATAACAAGGAAGGCAGTCACCTTTCTGTACAAATGTCTGGGGCCATGCAGGATTCCTCCCTGCTCTGGTGGATGTGCTGAGGACGAAGGAACTGCAAGCCATCAACCCTATAGGAGAGAGACTCCTGATTTTCCATGGATGGGTGGGGCTTAAAACCATCTACGGCATTTTAGAATGAAGGTAAACATAGTCTGGAAAGATAAAGTATCATAAGCAAAAACTCATCCAGGAAGCAGAGTCTATGCAAAGGGGGTGTCACTTGAGGCATTGGGGCTGGTTTTGAATGGTTTGTGTGGCACAAGTATGAACATGGACCTGTGAGTGGGAGGGAGTGAGTCTCTAATGTGCTAGAGTGGATAAGGGTGGTGAGAGGTGTTTGGTGTTGAGTGTGGACGTTACTGCATGTGTGTGAATATACAAGAGTGTGTGAGAGTATACGAGAGACACGATGTATAAAGAAGAGTGTCTTTATGTGTGACTGTGGGCACGAGTGTGTAGGAAGCTATGCATGTGTTAGAGTTTATGTGATTATGTTAGTGTGAGAATATGTAGGGACTATGACTGCATATATGTGTGTATACAAGGACGTGTGTATACAAGGAGCGCGTTTGTGTGGGGGGGTGTGCGCACGCGCATGCACGCTCAAGTGTGTAGTGTAGTGTAGTGTTTTGGGAGGAAATGAGTGTCTTGCTAGTGAGAAGGGACCCTCTGATCTGAACCAGATGGCAATGTGAGTGGAAGAGCTGGCCAGTCTTCCCTTGGTGGTGTCACATGAAGAGGCAAGGACCTGTGTTTCTGAAAACCAAGAGCTCCCAGGTGTTATGAACAAAGATTGACAGAATCAGAGCTGAGCTGCAGGAAGATTACAGTGATTTTAATGTGTAGGATGGAGTGAAGAGATGGCTCTATGAGCTGTCATGAGAGATGACTTTGGAGTTTTCAACCTCAGAAAACAGAGCTATAAATAGAGGCAATGGAGGTAGGAAGAGAAACAAAGTTTGAGGGAAACTAAGGATCCACTTCTGATACACGGAATAGAGTATGGCAGGCCCCTCGGTCAGGAGAAATGCTCTGAACACCTCCTGGAATCTAGGCTTGTGCTCACACCGGGTGGGGCTGGAGGAAATGAAAGATATGCTGCAACCTCTGGGTGCCATCGATGGGAAGCTCCTCGGGGGGCAAGTGTGGTCTATTTCTATCTAGCCACTGATGAAACGGAGGCCCAGACCCTTGAAATGACTCAACTATGTGCTAACAAAGACTCGCATATCTGAATGGAAAGATCTTGTCTAAGCAATGAAAATTTTTGCCTGGATTTGCGTTCTATTTATTCAGTATTTTTAATTTTTTTGCCTTGATTGAAGCCAAATTTATTTTTAAAAATATAAAAGTCGAACAGTTAACATTTCTTTAACATTTCCTGTATCATCTCTACCTCTGAGCTTGTGACTAACAGAACCTCCAGGGAAGTAACTCCGCTTTTCCTAAATCGGGGTTGGCAAACAAAGAACCTGTAGGTGAGATCTGGCCCTATCCCATTATTTTCAATAACATTTTATTGCCATGCTCATCTCTTAACCCATTGTGAGTGGCTCACAGTACAGCTGAGCTGACTGGTTCATTCTTCAAAGCCTGAAATATTTAATTGGTGGTGACTTTTTGAAAAAATAGATAAATCACTGAAATTTCTAGAACAATAAAGAAACCAAATGCTTGTTTGCAAATGCAATATACAGATAGCCATTCCCCCCCAAGTAGTCAGAATTAATTAAGATTATATATTATTCTTTGTCTTTGCTATTCTAACAAAAAATCCACAAATTGAGTGGTTTATAAATGGGATAAATATTTTCTCTCACACATGAAGGCTGAGCAGCCCAAAATGAAGGGTGCCTCAAATCCAGTGTCTGATCAGGACCAGCTTACACGTCAATGGTCAACAGTCATTGTCTGTGTCCTTGTGGCATTAAGAGACTAGAGACTTCTCAAAAGGGTGCTACCTAACGACCTCACCCTGTGACCTTCAGGATGAGGATTTCCACACATGGATCCAAAAGCAGCGTGGACATTCACTCCTTTGCAGCAAGCGCTCTATAGCCCCTTTGTGGTAACAGGGAGTGGCCCTGGCCTAAAACAAAGAAGAGTGTGAAGAACACATTTCGTTTTATCCTGAACATCTATCACTTTTCACTATAGACCAGTGTTTTGTTTTTTGGTTTGTTTCTGTTATTTTTGGACGACGATTTAATTAATACCAGTTAAAGTGAGCGCCACGGCTCTGTGTAGTGGTTTCTGCCTACAATTCCAGCACTTGAAAGGCTGAGGAAGGAGGAGCCCCAAATGCTCAGAGCCACGTGGTTCTCATGAATTCATTTCAGGTCAGAGTGGGCTACAGAGTAAGACTCTGTTTCAGAAAATCAAAACAATAAAACCAAACATAAGATAAAGTGACCCTGCTGGCTCAGTAAATAATGAATTGATATAGCATGCACTATTAAAGAGAGTGTGGTTTGAACTCCAGGCAGCACCTGACTAGTGAAACTTCTCTTACCCACTTGGCTCCAAGTCTTAAAGCAGGTCCCCAAATGGCTTCACATGGTCTGTCTTATGCTAAGAATAGGCCTTTCCTCCCAGCAGGCTTCCTTCTAAATTTGAATACTATGCTTTGCAAACCTGACTCATGAGTTAAAGCACCATACTCGCGTATGCGGACACATACACACACACACACACACACACACACACACACACACACACACACACACCGCAGAGGTTAGGGTATAACCTTGGGGACGAAGGCCTCTGATCTCCCTTCACTTCGTTACTGACACAGGCACAGAGAGAGTGAGGGATGACATTTTCAAACCAGTGATGTGGAAAGAATTGCCATCGCCATGAAGACAAATTTGTCTGTGGGGATGGATAAATGACTTTGAAGGCAATTCAGAAAAATGCTTTGGATCACACTTTGAGTAAGCTTGCCTCATTGAACTAAGCTGGTGCCCTCGGGGTCCACTCTGAAGGAGACTGACCACTTCCACTGTCACCTCAGAAACTTTGGTCACAATTTACAAAGAGCAAAGGTTAGCCTTGCACCCAGACTCAAGCAGTGTCAGCATTAGACGGGGCACCATGGTCATGAAGGCGGCAGTCAGCTCTGTTCTGGGGCAGAAGATTGTGACAGCTGTCACTAATGGTCTGAATTTTAGACCCAACTCAATTCTTTGTTTTTTTGTTTAAGCACAATGAGCTGAACTTTTGAGATATTTTGGCATTTCAACTCAGCATCTGGTAAAAGATGACAGCATCAAACACCCCCTTGCTCAGGTGCAGAGAGAAGCACACACTCTTATGTTTTAAACATAGTTGGTCTTTACATGCCAAGGTCCAGGGTCAACCTGTAAATTCTGCAAAGAGAGCAAATCAAGGAGGCAACAGCCTTTCTGTTTCCAAGGCAACAGAATCACACACACACACACAAATCTTGATCTTTTTTTAATCCACTAGACAGTGTGATGCTCTTGTAACTTTTCAGTTGAAACTGTCTGTTGAAAAACAGATGTCCCAGGATTTGCCCCATGGGCCTGTTTTCCAAATAATGTTTTGGCTGGCCTGGAGTCTTTCTGAGAAGCCATTGACAATGACACTGGGACTAGTTTCCTCTGCATATACTGGATTTTGGGGATCCAGTCTGTTTGGATACTCACCTTCCTGGACCTGGAGGGAGGGGGGAGGAACTTGAACTTCCCACAGGGCAGGAAACCCTGACTGCCCTTAGGGACAAAGAGGGAGGAGGAGAGGGAGGGGGGGAGTGGGAGGGTGTTGGGAAGAGGGGCGTAAATGGAAACTTTTTATATTTTAATAAAATTACTTTCAAAAAAAAAAGATGACCTAATAATTTTGATGGAAACAGCTTCCAAATTCTAGTATAGACCCAAGAATAGAATTTCATGTCTAGTATAGACTATATACTATAGTATAGTATAGACATGATACCTGTTACCTAGTTATATAGGATTGGTTTCAGTGGCTTGTATAATTTGTTGATAGGATACTGAAAATATATACTGATGGAGTGGAAAGAGATAGATTAGTCACAGTGCTAAGTTAAGAAGGTACAGATTAGATGTAACCACCAAGCCTTGGAGGATGGGTAGAAATTGGAAACAGAAAGGCAAGAAACGCTGTGGAGGACGGAAGCCTCTTGGACTTTCCTGAATCATATTAGCATGTCTGTTGTTGTTGTCCTTCTTCAGGTCATGTTCAGGCAGTCATGCTGGTGATGGTTATGGGTCTAGCTTGTGATGTTACAGGTAACTAAAGAATACTGAAAGTAGAAGACATAAACTTCCCCGGGGGAAAACTCACCCATTAGTTATCCAATGCCAAATGGTCGACTGGGGAAACATGCATATTAGTACCACTATACAGACTAAATAGGTTGTACTTGCGTGATATAGAAGTGTGTGTATGTGTGTGTGTGTGTATGTGCATGTGTGTATGTGTGTGTAACAACAATTAATGAGGGAGGAGAGGCCATGAATTTGAAGAAGAGCAAGGAAGGGTCCAGAGGGAGGAAATGGAAGGGAAAGATGATATAATTACAATCTAAAAGCCTAGAAGAAATTATTTTAAAATGAGGCAAGGGTCTGTAGAGGCAGGGGAAGAAGACGGCCGTCATAGGCAGCAAGAAGCTGTTGCTAGCAGCCTCTTGATACCTGAGTGGGGAAGATGGGCAGGTGACTTCAAGGAGGCTGCTCAGGTTTTGAGCAGTTGCTGCCTCTGGAATCTGGGTACTAGCCTCCATCCACAGCTCTATCCTGAAATTTCTCTAATTAAAATGGAAATCAAGGGAGGTTGGGTGGATCAGAAAAGAGCTGGGGGAAGAATGTATGTGATCAAAATACATTGTAAGCAACTCTAAAAAGAAATCATAAAATATTATTTTTAAAAATTGAATTTAAGTAGGATCAGGGAGTTTACAAGAAAAATATGATTATGTACAAAGACTATTTTTAATGGACATGATTTTTAGCCCTTTGGGGATCATCTGTAATGGTTAGGAAAACACTGGCTCACTGCTCTGGATGTTCAGAGAGCTGATACAGGGGTCAGTATCCAACAACGTCCTGTCTCGGTTCCTTCACAAAATAGAGATGGCAGGAAAAGAAAGTAGAGTGAGAGCCTTAAAGCCAATCTTTTTCTGATGAACCCACTCTCCGGGTAATGCAGCTACTGGGGTGATATCATGAACTCACTCCTCGGAGCAGAAGCTGCGGGACCCAATCGTCTCTAAACTGCAGTGCTGGTGACTGAACAGCTAATCACCCCTCTCCTGTTCATGCTATCCTCAACTTCCACGCTGAGTTTAGTTCAAGACCCTAATTGTTCCCTGCGAACCATACTATAGGATCGTCTTTCTTTGTTACTTCCCTACTCTTTGTCCTTTGGTCAGTTTTAGTGTTTTTCAGATGTGTTTAGGGAATGCGTATTCTTGGAGCTCACCACTTCTTGCCCCTCTGAACCGGCTTCTTTGATGAAAGACCTCTTAGCATCCCTAAGCTTTCTTTCTTGCGTCCAACCATGGTTTGTAACAATGCACCAAGATCTGTGTGTTCCTCCTTGACTTTGGATTTCCCATCGCACTCCATTGCATGAGTCATTAGCAAGCTCATGCTAGACACTGAGACATATTTATAGATAGTGTGGGAGAGTCACACTGTCTAGTGAGTTTAGGCAGGATATATAAACAATTCAATAGAGCGTGATACATGATACAAAGGAGGTGCACTACACGACACATGGAGCCCTGTCTGGGGAAGCTGCTGTAGGGGTGTTACAGATGACAATTCAGGCTCTTACATTATTAGCCTGAAATTGAAGTGGTCTGTCCTACAGCATGGGAATTTGGCCAAAGAGGAAAAGAAGGGTGGAGCCTAGGGATTAGAAAGTAAGATCTATAGCCAGATGATCAGTGAGGTCATTTTTCACTCTTGCCTTTCTGGTTGTGTAATCTGGAGAATTCCCCCCCCCCACACACACACACTGTTGTAAAAGGAGCAGCCTGGCTAGCTTACACCCGAAATAATTACATGGAAACTGTATTCATTTAAACACTGCCTGGCCCATTAGTTCTAGCCTCTTATTGGTTAACTCTCACATCTTGATTCAACCCATTTCTAATAATCTGTATGTCACCATGAGCTCGTGACTTACCAGGAATGATTCAGCATGTCTGACCTGGCAGCTTCATGGCGGGCAGCTTTCTGTCTCTGCCTCCTTTCTCCCAGCATTCTGTTCTGTCTACTCCACCTATCTAAGCTGCTGTCCTATCAAAAGGCAAAGGCAGTCTCTTTATTTAACCAATGAAAGCAACACATAGAAAGAAGACCCTCCTACACCCCCACCCCCCCCACCCCCACCCCTGTTCCTTCAGTGCTAGATTCTTATCCACCCAGTGGAAATGATAAACGCAGTATCAGCCTTACCAGGATGTAAGGTAGAGAAGAGCTGGAGTTTGAAAGGCACTCTCAGCAGTGCTTTAAGTTAGCAAGAGCTGGATCAGCATGTTACATTGCCAGTTCAGAAATGACCAGGAGGTCATGGGAAGCCTCACTGCAGCCAGAGATGCTGCTAAGATGCTGACTGAAAGCTGAGCAGAGTCCAGAACTCCACACGAAAATAAGGATGCAGCAGTTCATGAATTCATTTCTTGACCTCACTGGACCCAGGGTCAGTGGAAAGTCATATGGCATTGACCAAGAGAGGGGAGAATAGTTGGAGATAGAGAAGCAGTAAGGGAAGGGAGCCACTTACTGCCTGTTGTATGAGTCATAACTTGTCTCTTTTAGCACAGTATGATTATTTGATCATAGTTTTGTGAGGCAAGGTTAAATTTTATGACAGAATTTGAAAAAAGGGGGCTATGGGTTTCTATGACCACTTGGGCGGAGGGGGAAGGAATTCTATTTTCTGAAAGACCTGAGAGAAGGTAAATCAAAAATATCATCACTTCTGAAATTTCAGATTTCACTTTGGAGTGCAATTTAAGGAGGCCAAACAATGGGTAAGACATATTGAAAAGGATGAGAAAGAAGCCGACTGATTTCTGACCACAGTGGCCTAAGGAAAGCAAACCCACCTATACAATTAACAAAGGACAAGACACAGGGTCTTTTTTTTTAAAGGTGGCATAACTCCATGGGTAGCTGACTGCCTTTCACAGGTAAAGAGAGACAGATATAGTCTCTTCCCTTGCAAGGATCCCTCCCACCACCTCAACATACTGTTTCTTGCCCCAGTTCTCAGCTTAAATAAATAGCCTTTAAAAGAGAGACAGACAGACAAACAGACAGACGACAGACCCTGGGGGTTGACAAGATGACTCCATGGGGAAGGACGGTTGTTGTCGATACTGACCACCCTGAAACCACGTGGCGGAAGGAGGAACTGACACCCCACACACGGGCTGTGGCCTGCAGACTTCAGCCCCATAAATAAGAAACATGAAAGAGCTCTAATTCTGAGTAATTTTATGCTTTTGTAGAAGAACCCAAAATTATTGTGCCAGTTTCAGACCGTCAAACACCGTGTGTCTGGATAAGGGGTAGAGGATTTGTTTCTCCTGTACAAGGCTCTGTTTTATTATTGGTAAACAAATGATTGTGAAGTAAATAAAAAGGTAAAACAAGCCTTCTGCGTGGTGGAACATGGATAGAAGTGTGTGTGTGTGTGTGTTTATTTGTGTGTGTGTATGTGTGTGTGCTTGTGTGTCTCTCTGTCTGTATTTGAATGTGTGTATGTGCAAGAAATGCCAAGGTAAAATAACAGATTGCTTTTGGAACATTTCACAGAGTAGATCAAATAACAATACTCCCGTTTTAGAAGGAACATTGAGGCCAAATATTTCCTGAATGACCACAGTTACGCTACGCTACATATGGGAATCTGTGAAGTCAGGGTAGCTTACTAATGGCACCTACTTCCTTCTAACGGGCATGAGAAGCTCCAGGAGAAAAATGGACCTGTAGCCAGCAAGTGGAAATCATTTCCTTCTGACCAATGGTAGACACTAAGAGTGGACAATGAAGTCTTACTCTGTGCCACGCTCCTAACTTTCACAACCTCTGTCTTTTATAGAACAAAGTCTTTGCAAAAAATGAGTGAAATAATTTATCTTATTACTTTTTATAGAAGAAGGAAACTAAAAGCACAGACTATATGTGGCTGGCCCAGGACCTCCAAAAGTATAAAGAGGCTGGAAGCCATCTGCTTCCCAGGATCCTGCTTGGAGCCATCATGGCCTTATGACTGCCATGGACAACCTGTGCTAATCAGAATAAATGATTAGATTTTAGCTTTGTCCTGAAATGAAAGCAATAGCCTTTCTGCCCATTTTAGTCTTTATTTGTGCCTTTAATGCCAAACAGAAGTGAAAGTCTGCTGAATGCTAAAGACTTCACTAACTAATGTGGAAGAGAAGGGAGTGGGTGGTGCTGCTGATGGCCTGAAGATGTTTACACCGTTGAAGGAAAAAGAGATGCGACAGAGTTCTAGGATTGCCCAGTGAGCAGTGATAGACCCCGGCCAGGGCTAAGAGTCCAACTGCCCTTGTGAGTGTGGACCCCTGAAGATGTTACATAGGGCAAAAGAGGAGAGACAGATTTCCACGGGGGGGGGGGGGGGTGGAACTTACAAAATGGCTGTTCTCCCTGGGGTTTCACTCTGCTCTTGCAAAGCTTGCCAGGCAATCCTTGCCAAACACAAGCATATACTACATTCATCCTCCTCTGTTTGCCCTGAGGTCATTTCTGTCTTGCAGCTGTCCACAGACAAAGGTGGCCACAAAGAGCTGGGACGTTGTGGCCATGGTGGTAGTCACATGATGACATCCTCCACACAGAGAACAAGCCATGTTTTATCAAACTACTTGGTGTCCTCCTCTTCTCTGCGGCTGCCTTCTTTGGGTGACCTTAGCCAGTGTGCTTAGTTCTTGATGCTGCTTCGTTTCTTCAGAGCTTACCACGTAGTCCCAGCACCAACTATGCCAGAGTGTGTACCCTCCCTTTTTCTTTCTATCCTCTTCTGTGGCCCCACATAACTTTGGGGTGAGAGGAACTGACATAAGAACAACTTCCTTTGTTGAAATACAGCACGTGCTCCTCCCAGACGGTGGCCAATAGGATCCTGAGGGTAAGAACTCTATATGCCAGAAGTGACTAAGGGACCATCATTACCTTCACTGACCTTTGATGTGGTCTTCTACCTAGAGTGGCTGTGGTTTCCACCTGCTGATGAGGTTCATCTGTTCTTGGAAGTACAGTCCTCTTCCGTTTCCCATCTCACAGCAGATAAGGACTGATACCATTCATCTGGAACCACGGACAACAAACTAATCATGCCATGAACATGCTAGAAGCCCAGACTAAGTAAAACCAGCTCACTGGGTCCTGGTTGACAGCCAATTACCTGTACCAGTACAAGGCCTTTGAGGTTCTGGCTCCCCACTGCACACTTTTCTTCTTAGGATCCACTCCTACATTCTGTGAGTTGACAATTCTTCCAGAGGCCGTAAACCAACCATTCAATGTTAAACCCGCTCAGAAAGAAGAAAAGATCAGTGAAGAATCAGTGAGTTCTAGAAGTGTCACTGTTAATTGGAGAAAATAAAAACCCAAGGCAATATTCCCATAAGGAATGTATCTTTTCTTTCTCTCTGCCGTAGGAAGGAGCAAAATGGGCCAAGTCCCCACTGTTTATAATGGTGCTATAGTTAGCAACGTTAATATAAAGTGTACATTTTATGATTAAAATGAACTAAAACAATAATGTGTTCTTGCTTGTTCCTTGCCTGATCATAAGCCATAATTTATTGTATGGCAGAGGAAAAGTAAGAACTTAGAAATTTCATTTATTTCCTACCAACAGTAAAACTTTAGAGGAAAAATAATGTTTGATTTCTTAGAGGAGTGTTAGGAAACAAATAAGCAAAAATGTAGCATTTGAGGAAGTCTTCCAGAAATGAGTTACCTGCAGTTGTTCTTATAAAATGCACACTATAGTGATACATGCACATCCTGGTCAACACTTCACCACATAGCACGGGAGCCACATGCTGGCGATGGTCTTAGTCTTCCTCCTGGTTCTTCCACCTACTCCAGATGAGGCCATCAATGCTGTTTTCTGATCCCTGAGCCCTAGGATGAAGAAGCAGATGGAGGAAGACCTCATACTAAGAGTTCCTGTTTAATTCTGTTTTTATTGTCTGCTCCTGCTACCATCTTTGATGCTCTCTAGTCCCCAGGCAAGAATGTGCCTTAGACCCATATTGTCTGAAGATAGCTCCCTCCTGTGTCCATGCTGGGAAGTTGGTGCCCTGGAGAAGCCAGCACAAGAATCTGGGAATGCTCAGAAGAGTTGTATACTCATTGAAGAAGGGTTGGGCTTGCTGAATAAAATAAAAGAATTCCATTTAAGGTTGAATTTCAGGTAAACAGCAGCAACATTTTTCATCCCAGATATTGCATGAGACATCGTCAGCTAGAAACTTCATTTATCAGAAAGTCCTGTTTAATCAGGACTCCTAGATTTTTACTGAGGAGTCAGCAGACTGTGAGAGAAAAAGCAGGGCAGTCAGTGAGTATTTCCGGTCCATGGAACTCCAAGCTTCACCTTCATATAGAGAGCAGAAGTAGCAGAACCTCTGGGGAACATGGATCCCTGAGGAGACTGGATCATACAGACCTGAACTGTGAAAGTGTGAACAATGGGCTTCCATGAGGTGGCCAGTGACGTTCAAGGACTAAATGGCCACAAGAATGGTTTCCTGCGCTAAACCTTCAAATAACCTTGAGCTTTACCTGCTTATCCCACCTCTCAGAGGGAGCAAGCTTGTTCCCACAAGCATTCCTTTCTCTGGGACAATTACCTATACTTAGGAAGTATATTCTGGAATCCAAAATCAATCAATCCCTCCTCCCAAGAACAAGGTTTTCACCTCTTTTTCCTCTTGAAAGTATCTGAGCATTAACCACAGATTCTGCAGTGTGATAGATGCAGGCTACAGTAATACCTCCCAAAGGAAGACCAGCACTCACCCAGAGACCACAGCTCCATAGCACTCAGCATCAGACTCAGGTGGGTACCAGTGGGCTTCAGCTCTTAGCACTCAGCATCGGACTCAGGTGGGTACCAGTGGGCTTCAGCTCTTAGCACTCAGTATCGGACTCAGGTGGGTACCAGTGGGCTTCAGCTCTTTGCTGTGGCATTTGCAGTCTTCACCAGGCCTTAGGCTAGAAGTAACCCCTTTGAATGAACGATCAGACACACCCTAGCAGAGGGAATTTCAAAGGAGAGAGGAACGGCATGACCATCATAGGTGTTTCTGCTAAGGAAACCCACCAGTAATGTTGCTAATAAACAGCATAGCTTCTCTGGATACAGAGGACAGAATGAAAGCATCCAGAGGCATCAGTGGAAGGCATGAACAGGAGTTGTTGCCCTTCATTGGCTCCTGTGAAAAAGTTCAAGATCTTTCCCCATTCTGTGACTTTGGGAAAGATACTTCCCCTTTGTATATCTTTCTCCCTTCAACAAAATCAAAGATGACAGGCCTTGTAGCATGGCTTATTGGTAGTGGCTTGCCACCATGTCTGGCAATCTGTGTTGCCCTCCCAGGACGCATACGGTGGAAGAAAAGTTCAGACATGAATAAAATATTCTGTGTCTTTTTTCATTTTAAATAATAATAATATATAATATAACATATAATAAATAAAAATAATAATATCCATTATTAAACATGTCCAAGTGTATTAACTGTGGCAGGATTTCACACACATACTCAATAAATGAAATTTTTAAATGCTAAAAATAAAAATAAAACAGTGATGCTGTGAAGTGGCAGCGTGTTGAAATAAGGCATGTTAGAAGAGCCGGCACATTCGTTTCCTGCAGTGAATATATAGCTAGCAGCTAAGCTTCCCAGCTTTTAGATGGAAAAAAATTAAATTGATAAAGAATGCAGTGTAGAAAAGTCTGTTGAAATCTTAAGAGGTAATATTTAAGCAAAATCAATGCTTGTAAAAGTTTTTTAGAGAAAGTAGACATAGTAAAGTGATGAATATTTCCCTAATTTCCTTCTCTGCTAAGAGTTCACCAAAGGGACTTTTATCAGCTCATGTCACGCAAGCATTCTTACACTTGAACTTAAAGTTTCTGCACACTACTGACAAAACTGTGGCCTAGTAAGTATGTGTATTAATTGCATAAATAATATGTAGACATGACTTAGTGGCTGCTTTACTAATCTGAGCACAATTCATCTGTTTAATTTATGTCTTACAAAACCCTCTACCAAGTCAAGTTGTGTATGTGTGTGTGTGTCTGTGTCTCTGTGTGTGTGGTTGCACATGTTGTAATTCCAGCAGTCAAGAGGTTGAAGCCAGAGGATCCTGAGTGTGGAACCAGCCTGGGCTCTATAGCGGTGGAGCAAATTTCTGCATGCTGAGATAACCTAGGGACAAGTATAGAGAGCCTGTAGCTTAACCTTCCCTGTTGCTCCCACTTAGACCCTCTAGCCAGAGGTTTACAATATTTTTTTTAAGTTTTGGACTTCCTTTTATATTTTTAAAAATTACAGGATACTTCAGAGCGTTTTATCAATATCCTTTGTATATGTTAGTATTATTATAAGTGACACTAAAAATGTGAACATTTAATTTGGTATGTTCATTCAGTATTTGTCTTAAAGTAAAATATAAACCCAATGAATATTGAAATAAATTTCATTTAAAAGACTTATATTGTCTGCATATAAGAAGATGGCGTGGGGAGAATGAGCCTTTCCCAGGTCTGAACCCCCTTATTGATTATCCAGTACCAAGTGATTCTGCCTTGAAGTCATACATAAACAAAATCAGACTCAGCAGGTTGTGTTTATATTTTTGTATGTACATATATATGTATATAGCAATAATAAATAAAAAGAAACTATTAATTTAAGTGTGAGATGGGCTGGCAGGGAGGGCATGATAGAGGTTAGAAGAAGAAATCGGAGGGAGGAAATGAGGTGATTCTATTTTATTTGAAAAGGCATTTTCAACTAAAATAAAAAAGAGAAAAAAGAGGGCCTAGATTTGGTAACTTTGCAAATATAGAGAATGCTTGACTTCACAGAAACAGCTGACCTTTCCTACTTGTGCCTATAGAAATCATCTATGAGAACGTATTTTGTTTGAACTACATTAAGAAAATGTGCCCAAGCTCATCCATGGATGGTGTGCTGACTCCCGTTTTCCTGCTGTGATAATGCACACTGACAAAGATGACTTAAGGACGAGAGGGTTTGTGTTGTCTCAGGAAACTGGAAACAGCTGGAAGGAAGTGCAGGAAGCTGGCTAGTCATGTGTTCATTCAGTTCAGAGGAAATGGAGTGAACGGGAAGGGAGTCCAGGCTGTCAACCCTCAAGTCCCACCCCCAGTGATGTACTTTCTCCAACAAGGCTGTACTTCTGAAGGCTCCACAACCTTCAGAAACAGGGCCACCAAGTGGGTACCAATCACTCAAAACATGAGCCAGTGAGACACATTTCTCATTTAAACCATACTGATTGAAGACAGCATTTCCAGAGCCTTTTCAAATCATTGCAGATATTCTTTGATATTACACCACAGCTCTAAGTTACATTTCCTTAAAGGTTAGTTGTAACATGGAATTGAAAACACTGATCTTTTTGCTCAAAATCCATTGTGTTCTCTCAGGTGAACCTTGAAGGCCGTAAGTGGATTCTTTAAAATTCCATGTGATGTTGACGTAATCTGCAGTAGATTTCTTTCAGATCATCTGAATACCAACATCCATTACATGCCTCCTAAAAGTCCCATTTGTTGATATGGCTGATGGTAGCATCGGAAATCATTAAGAACTGCATGTGACACATGTTTTCAGTGTGCCACCTCTGTGAAAGCTCGTGTTGAAGCCGTGGTGAACGGTACTGTCTTCTGCGTTGTTCTCCTTGAAGTGAGATGTTTCCTTTGTTTGTCCTCTAGAAAATGACTTGAAAATTCCCCAGCGTAAATAGCCACATCCAAGAAAATCTGCCTAATTGGATTCAGAACCCACAGAGGCTATTACAGGAGAGAGCCGTCACGTAGCAAAGTGTTTTATGTAGCCCTCTCTATCATTTAGAATATTAAAAAGACTGGCCTTCCTGGTCAGATTCCTTAAAATTGATAATTTTTACTACACATTCACAGTTCCTCAACTAGAGATGGCTCTTTCCTTTTCTTTGTCCTGTAAGAGTGTCATGAATAGTATAATGTCATGATGTCGCTGGAAGTTAAAGTTTTGTGTCACTTCAGAATTAATGCTCAGTGTCCAATAATTTTACCACCTGTTGTGCAGTATTTCTTTACACTGGGTGAAGATGTATCACTGGGGTTGGTTTGATAAAGAGCTGACTGGTAAATAGCTAGGCAAGAAGAGGTTAGACAGAACTTCTGAGGACAGAAGACAGTTGGTGTTGCCAGACATAGAACAAGCAGGACACGCAAGAGCAGAAGTAAAAGCCATGAGCCACGAGGCAGCACGTAGATGAATAGAAATGGGTTAATTTAAGTGATAAGAGCTAGTTAGAAACAAGCCTAAACTAAGGCCGAGCTTTCATAATTCATAATAAATCTCTGTGTCATGATTTGAGGTCTGGCGATCCAAGAAAGCCTGCTATAACTACCATTACTTCCTTTGTATAAATGTGAATAAAGTTCAAAGGAACATAGTGGCCGACCGTCAGTAAATAGGTGTACCGTGTAGGTGCCATGGGAGGAATCCTGGGGTTCAAATACCTGAGTCTGTGGGGGACATTTTTCGCTGAAGACACCACAGTGGCTGTGTGGCTGTGTAGACTTCCAGATAGCCTGACCCAGCATACCAAGTTTGTATTAAGTGATGCCCTTGGCTTACTCAGTTACTGTCAAGCTTGTCAAGTAGTCAAGTAGTTCAATCAAGAGTACAATTCAAATCGACCGAGGAAAAGTAAGGAAGCATGTCTTGACGTTAACAAGGAAACAGATCCCAGCTCTTGGGAGTCAGAGGCAATCAGATCAGACCAAGGCCAGCTTGGTCTACCAAGCAAGTTCCAGGATAGCCAGGGCTCTGTTACAGAGAGAAACCTGGTCTATAAAGATGATGATGATGGTGATGATGATGATGAGTCAGAGTAAAACTCATGCTGTGTTGCTGAAATACATAGTTGGCATAAATGTATATCCTATGAATGTCAAGAAGGAAAAAGAAATTGGTAGAAGTTCCTAGGTTAGACCACTTGCCTTTGATTGATAGCACCTGTCCAGCCGACAAAGCCCAGGTGGAGATGGGTTTGAGTCAGGAGTACTGCAAATAGAAGGCAGGGCAATGCTTAGTATCCACCAAGAAACACTCTTCCTTGAAGAAGGTTAATATGTGACCACTTCTCTTTCCTCCTGTTCATGTACTCAAATTGTTTCTAATAACAGCAACATAATTTTAGCTGTCAACATTCTAATGGAGGAACATCCTAACTTCCTAGGTCTCAATTAAGATCAATAGCTTTATTGAGTCTGACAAGCCAGCTGCCATCGCATCATCGGTCCTTTTTAGGGATCCTTGTGCCTTGTTAAAAAGACGATGAAGGTCACTTTGTGTTAAAACAGGAGGGTTCTTAGGAAACGACTCCACTTTTGATTTATCTCTTTTAATGTTAAAGAGTAGTATGAGCATGGGGTTCACACCAAAGCACAAAGTGACCTCCATGATTATAAAAGTGAGGCCAATAATGGACAAAATCGATGTTTTCAATGAAATGTCCCCTTTGATAGAATTCTTTTATACTTTGTTAAAAGCCCACTCTGAAGGTCGATTATAGTGGAACCCAAGGTCATTTTTTTCAGCAAATGTGATAAAATGGTAGGTGTTTATTTGTATGAGATCCTCCACATACAGCTAAAATGAGTTTCTGAGACAGGGCTTCAAGTCATCAAATCTTGCCAATAACTCATGATTCTTTTGAACTCCCTATCCCGCTTTTTCCTCCTTCGGGGTACCAGGGCTGCAGATACGCACCACACAGCTCAGAATATAATTGGAGATATAAAACTGACACATATTTACATCTGGGGAAATAGTTCATTTGGTTAAATGCTCACCTTGCAAACAGGAAGATGTCGTTCAGACTACCCAAAACCCATGTTAGAAAGCGCAACCCTGTGGTGCACACTTATAACTCAGTGCAAGGGAGACAGAGACTGATGAGCTGCCAGGTCAGCTCCCCTAAACTAGTTACCAGGTTACTAGTGATGGAAGAGATCTGTCTCAAGCCACCGAGGTGGAAAGCCTGTGAGGACCGACGCCCAAGCATTTGCACATTTTAACTTGTGCATCTACATACACACAAACACACACAAAGCAACCATTATTTAAAGTTCTCAAGGCATCCTGAAGACAAAAACAGTAAAAGGTAAAAGGCAAGCCGTCGTGTTCATTGTTGGAACTGAAGGGGGATGCTACAGACTTGAGCAACCAATTGTGCGCAACACACATACCCCAGGTGCATAAGGTGCATAAGCTCTCATGGTATAGTCAGTGTCTTGTTACAATGTCTTGCAGGGAGCTACAAACTAAATTAACAGCTGGCTTTGTTTCCATATAGCTTTTAATCTAGTCTAAGGGAAAGAATGCAGAGCCTTTAAAACTACTTAAAGAGGCCTAGGCTTCAAAAATCATGAATCTTTTCTCATAAGCAGAGAGCAGATTGCTCAGATTAATGTGTGCTGAGCAGGAGAGCATGGAGAAGTTTCGTGGAAGTGTGTAGCTCACATCCTGCCATTTATAAGTCAAGCACAGTACAACTCCTTGCCTTCTACATTTTTTCCTCTAGACCCCATCTGATAGGTTGCAAGAGGAGCCAGGCATTTCATGACCCTGGATGGGCTTTATGATAAACCCAGAAATTACTGAAATCCCCACATCCTGGTGTCAGCAGCTATTCCGCTGCTTAGCTTCTTCTTCAAAGCGAAACCCGTGAGACCCTTTCCCTGCAGCTTTTGGACGTGGGCGCTAAAAGGGCGATCTGCACTTATCTCAGTGGCGCACAGTGACGAGCGCAGTCACAAGTGGCCTCGGAGGTGACGAGGGACAACCCTTGAGAGAAGCAGTGATAGGTAGCAGGGAAAGTGAGTCCCCAGAGATGCCTTTGAGTCTGCTCTTCCTGAGGTTTCAGAGTTCCTAAGAACCCAGAGAACAATAGTGGATCTGTTGTTCATTTACGGGTTGGTTTGCGACTTATCCTGTGGGTTGTTCTCATTTGCATGAGTAGGATTCTACCTGATGGTTAAGGAATGCTTCAGCAATTTGACCTGCAGGATTAGCATGTCCATACTCATGTTGTAGGTACTCTTTTGAAGCAAAAGAGCTGTTTCTCTGCAAGTATACTATTTGCTTGGCACCCTGAAGGTATTCTTATGGTCAAATTCCATTTACTAAGAGAAAATGCTCGCTTCTGGAATATAAGGAAACCACTAATGCTCATTAGTGGGTCTTTATAGTTGCTCTTGTATTGGGCAAAGGCATCTACAAAGAGGTCTAGAGCATCTATGTACAGCAATGGACAGATGGGGTTTGGTTCGTCTTCCTTATCCCCTGTTTGGTGTCCTGCTTAGATGCACTGGGTCCAAAAGGTGAAGGAAATAAGTGCTAAGAGCCACATGAGCAAACAGCCACACAATAGATACAGTACAGTCAGATTCATGGCACTATCTAGGGATGGAGATGTGTGGGAATGGGGGAAGGTTGATGGGAATGAAGCAGAGCACATCAGAGCTGGCATTAACCAGATTCTGTAGTGAGATGAGGGATGTGCTAGGGTGGAGCCACTAAGGACAAAGGTGTGTGTGTGCCTGTGCATCACTGGAGCCAGAAGAAAGTGTTATATTAAGCAGAATTGATGACTTATTGTAGGGAGAAGCCTAGAATACACTAGAGGTAAAGCAATTGAAGTTATAATTTTGCAAATATTTTATGGAATTTTATTGATATATAAAATTAAAGCATGAAAATGTATTACTAAAAAATATACAATATCATAGTAAATGTATTTTTCTGAAAAAAACGTAAAATGAACTGCAGTTTTTAATCCTTAGGGTGTCATCTGTTAACTATTAAAATTAATAGATTATGGAGTATATGATCTGGTGCTTTATGAGAAATTTGGCAAAGGATTATAAAATCCTTGAAAGACAAGAAGGACTGCCATCATTATTCCAACATGCCTCTTTCGCTTTACCAAACAAGACAGTGAGATGCAGGGAGGATTAGTGGCTCATTCGGTTTCCTTGGAAGAGCAATCTAGACCAGTGATTTCCAAACCACGTGCTATAGAAACAGCTGTCAAACACAAAGACAAAGAGTGAAGGAAGACCACCTGGCAAGGTAGAAAAAGCTAAGTTGCAGTGCAAGTAGAGAGAACAGTGTGCTTGCAACCTTTGGTTTTATTTATCTATGCAGTAATTATCAAATACATATCTATGTGTTCTGGCTGCAAGACATGGGAAAGGATGTTCTGGACACTAGGGCCCTGAGATACAGCTGAAGTTTGGTCCATTAGCTAATGTTCCTGGAAACAGGTGATGCCCAGGGGCCTGTGTGGACCTAATAGATTGGCTAGTACCAATCAATCACACTCCACTCAGCAATGCAAAATGCAACTCTCAACCCATAAGGAGTAAGAGATAGTTCATACTTGAGCAAAAAGTGGATAGCCATGGCCAGGGAACATAGATTAGGTTGCCCTTAATAACTTGAGAACCTGCAAAGATTTTCCTGAAGGTTTTGTAATTACAGAACAAAAGAAAATCTTGAATTAAGGCACTGTTCAGTTACACTGATTGAAACATCAAGTAGGCAGATTACAGCAGAGAAGAAAACATATCTGCTGTAGGCCTCAGATATTATCTGATGGTATTATTAGCTTTTGAGTTAGTGGAAGCTAGTTTGTTAAGTTAATAAATGTCCAAAAGGTACATGATAGTCACAGATGCTCATACACAGGTGGATAATGAATAGCTATTAAGGGCTTAAATTGTAAGTCCTTAATTTATCATGGACCTTAAAGGATAGCCCAAGGTATTTTAACTCTGGATCTCCTACATTCCAACTCTCACAATCATCAGACTCTGGTCTGTCAATGAGCCTTGTAGAGTCTTTAAATTAGGAATTTCTTTAATATGGGAATGTCAGCACCCCTTCCCCCACACATGCACTCATACACGTTCTTCCCAGGTCTTCCTCTTTCTTCCTGCTGCCCCCCTATGCTGAGGCTGTTCCTTCTTCCCTCCCTGGCACCCCACTGTTACCATGCAGCCTTGGCAGTGACTTTTCGTAATCAGTCTTCATTCTGCCTGAATTTAAGATCTTTATGAGTAGAACCTAAGAGAAAGGCTCGGGTGCAGGTTTTTTATTTAGGAAGCAGGAAGATCCAGACAGAGACTCCAGGTTCTGAGTGAGGGCTGGTTCTATTTGCACTTGGAAGGAGCAATCAGAGTCCCTCTGCTTGCTGTCTACCCAGGTAGGCTTATACCCACCAGCTCCCACTGGTTGGCCTTGTCCTGAGAACCCTAACTTCGCTGTACTTCTATGCTATACTTGGGTGGAAGCAGATGGTTTCTGTAGCTCTGGGGGAGGCTTTGGCAGAAAACTGCAAGGCCCGGGGCTCAGCTGTGTACATGAGCTCACAAGGAAATGTCCCTTGGAATTTCAGTTCATAAAAGTGTTGGATTGCAAAGCCTCTGTCTTCCCCACCCTGTGGTCCTCATGATGTCTATCACATGAGGCGGCATTTGGGTGCTTTCTAGTGAAACTCACAGCCAGGAGTGGCATCCAACACCCAGATTCCTGAACAGTACCTCCTCCCACTCACCCACACTGCTGCCAGCACCGTTTAGCTCCTTTCTTTTTTGTTAAATGAAATTCGCTTGTTAGTCCCTGGAGTGTCCCTATTTCATAGCATAGGAAACTGTATTTACACAGGCTAGTTATTTGTTTTCTGTGCAGAAAATGATTCTTTCTATCTCATTTGAATTATTTATTTTCCTTTGAAGAATGCTGAGTGTAAAGGTTTATTTACATCCCTGGCATCTCAGAATGGATCCTGTCAGGAATCCAGTAGTAACGGCTGCCTAGGAATGGTACATGCTGGGGACAGGAGGGATACCTTTTTGAGCTTTCTCACAGAGGATGCCAGCCTGTTCTGGACTTTTTGCAGCATGCATCCATCAGGCCTGTCAGCTCTTACTGTAGAGTCATGTGCAAGTGTTTTCAGGAACAATGCTGTGGGATGTCTTTCTGGACACTGTGAATATGTGTTGCTGTCATTGGTTGATAAATAAAGCTGTTTTGGCCTATGGCAAGGTAGGATAGAGCCAGGCAGGAAATCCAAACTGAGATAGAGGAGAAGAAGGGTGGAGTCTGGGTTAATTTAAATGTAAGAGCTAGATAGTAATAAGGGTGAGTCATTGGCCAAGCATTTGTAAGTAATATTAAACCTCTGAATGATTAGTTGAAAATAGCTATGAGACTGGGCAGGACAGAAAAGGCTCCCTTTACAAAGAAGATTCAATATCTGAAAGCTGCCTTCCATTCTGATTAGTTCTCTAAGATTGCTTCTTTACTGGCTGGAATAAAACAGCAGCGAGAGTCTAGCTGTATACAGTTTAGATACATAAGTCAGTTGTCTTGGACCATCATTTCATATATCTCCTAGTTTTAAGTAGAGTTGGAGTCACCAGTCGCACACATTGAATGGAGAAGCCTGGGATTTCCATTATCCTTATTAATCTGCATGTCTTCTGAGACTCCTGACAAGCTTCCTCCTGCCTTACATTGAATGCTGTGTTTTTGTCATAGCTCCTCCTCTGCCTGAGGGTTGACATCAGGGTTTGCTTTGGGAGATGCCACCCTAGTTCCTATTGCTCCCATCCTATCCTCTCCTTACACAGTGCAGGCAGGAACTGAAAAAACTAATAACAAAGATTCCATGTCTGCCACCTAAGTGGTTACTGCCAAGAAAATTGATTTGCCAATGAAAGAAAAGCATTTTCCACATGGTCCTCTTCTTTATGGTGGGCTTTCACCCCATTGTGGTCTTCTTCCTGCTTTTACTGACACCCTGCTCCACAAGGGCAAAGTTCCAGTTACAGAGAATGGATCACTGCCCAGCAAAAATGTTTCCCTCTTTAAGGATGCTCCGAGGGCAAAGCTCTGTGGACAAACTTCTGTTTGTCAATTGTTGCTACCTTCAGACTCTGTCCACCTAGAAAGCCATCCTCCATTCTCAGCTGTGGGAAGGGTCCCATTATAGCACTATACACCTGTATTCCACTTCCTGGTTTTTACCTATATTCCTGACAAGGAGCCTTCTTCTTCAGACAGGATCTGTATCTTGCTCAATGGTGGTCCCAGACCAGCACAGAAGAGATGGGAATGCACATACTTTCCTTATTGAGAATTGGGTAGAATCTTAATGTTCTCCCATGGCTTATGGCTTGACAGCTTGACCTTCAAGCTGATAACACTATTAGGAGACAGGGCCTGGCGGAAGGAAGTTAGGTTATTGGGAACATGTTCTTGTCCTTGACAGAAACATTGCCCCCCCCCCCATTAACTTGGACACTGTTTCTGTCTTTTGGGAAGCCCTTCCTTGAGTTGATTTCTCTCTAGTCTTTTATGTCAATGAAAGAAGCTAACGTAGCTGTCTGTATTTGGTAGCACTTGAAGTCACACATCTTTTCCATAACAAAGGATAACCAACTTGAGATAAGGTAATATTCAACTTGCATAGCCACTGTTTCAGAGTCCTTTGAGAAAGCTGGCTTTCACACCTCAGTCCCACCTACTTTCTTGGTTGATTGATTTCCAGCTCAGGTATCTTTCTTTATCCAGATAAAAGACTGTGTAAACAGACGTACATACAATGAGGCCCACAGTATAGGTTCGTAAGTGGATAAGTATCTGATGTTTGACAACCTATATAATCGTTACACTCATAGAAGCAGGGAAGAACTGATTTGCATAACAAGGGTTTTAATTAGAAATCTGTTAGCATAAATGACATGGTGTTAAAATTAATTAGCAATTGCTTTTCCTGGGCCTTAAAGACATCACTTGAAGGTATAGCAGAAATCTTTTATGAGCTGTTTTTATAGTAACAAAAGCTATGTAATAGAGATGTTTTCAATATATTGATGTCATTTAATGTTTCATTTCCTTGGGTATTCTAGTCTTATAGGACATTAAATATACAGCATGTGATTTTCATTCATATTACCTTAAAATGTGATGTTTTGTACAAAAGGAAAATAAGCCGTAGCAATGGATCAGGCCGCAGTAGAGCTCTAACCAAGAAGACACTCAATAATTTGTCATACCTGAATGATGTCTGACATAATCCACAAATTAGAACAGCATAATTTTCAACTAATTCATACTCACAACATACATTATAAATTATAACACACATCAGAATACAAATTCTTTGCCAATACAAAATAAAACAACAGCCCAGGAAGAGAAACTTTAACTCTTCTAACAACCAACTGATGCAGAATTTCCACTCTGCTGTAACAGTTGTATCTAGCTTTCAAAACTGTCCAGTCACTCAAATTATAATTGAAGAAAATCGATTCATCTTCGTGTGCCAGAAATGAGACATAGTCACTGTCCTGAAAAATGAGATCCACTTGAAATACAAGCCTTGGAATTGTCTAAACCATTCCCTGCAGTTGCATGGCCGGCAGACTCTTTAGACAAGTCCTTGAAGACTGTGTGTAGACTGTTCTGGTGCTGTTGACGAAGAGCAGCGTACCATCATTCCCAGTTATACCGTCCAGGGAATACTTGACTGCCAGTCCCTTTGTGTCTTTGAAATGCTTACATCGTGTAAATCTGTTATTTGGTATTCTCTGAGTAAACAACCAACAGAAGACATAAATGATAGATATGTAGACAGACAGACAAACAGACAGGGCAAGATTTATATTGAAGAACTGGCTCATGACTCTGTAGAGTTTGAACAAGATTCAACTGCAGATAGGCCTGCAGAATGAAGATGCATGGGAGAGTCCAAGTGTGAAGACAGTCTGCTAGAAGAAGTTCAATTTCTTCAGCTGATTGAGTGAGGGTCACCTGACCCTAGGTAGTCTACATTAGTCCATCTGCTAATTTAAATGCTAATCTCTTCTAAACACCTTCACAGAAAAAGCTAGGATAGTGTTGAACCCAGTGTCTGGATCCTGTGGTCTAGTCTAGGTGACACATTGCCGACTATCATGCTGAATGTACCAGAGATCTCTAGATTCTGTCATCTAGTCCACATGGCACATGACACTGACTGTCATGCTACCTGTTGCAGATATCTCTGGATTCTGTGATATAGTCCATGTGACACATGATATTGAATATCATGTTGAATATACCAGAGATCATACTTGAAGTTTCACTCTGGAAATCTGCCCATGCAGGAATGTGACTGCATATTTCATTACTTTTTTCTGCTTTTTATCAGTTGTATAAACTAGAGTTCATTATCTGTTGTCCTATCAATAGATATTTTGATATCTGTCATGCCTGTCTTACTTGTCAACCTGACACAACCTAGAGTCGTTTGGAAAAAGGGAACCTCAATTGAGAAAATGCTACCACTAAATAGGCTTGTGAGTAAACTTGTGGTACATTTTTTTGCTTGACGATGTGGGAGGGCCCAGCTCACTGAGGCAGAGCCACCCCTGGTCTGGGGGTCCAGGGTGCTGTAAGAAAGCAGACTGAGCAAGCCTTGAGAAGCAAGTCCGTAAAGTAGCATTCTACCATGATCCACCCCAGTTCCTAAATCCACATTGCTGCCCATACTTCCCTTGGTAATAGACTTGCTAGCTGTCAACTGAAATAAACACTTTCCTCCTCAAGTTGCTTTCAGCCAGGGCATTTTATCACTGCAATAGAAGTGAACATTTGTCAGGAAGCTCTTGTTTGTAGGCAAATGTTGAAGTGTGTCCTGAAGACATTTGAACTGCTGGGATAGTGGTGCACCGTCTTCACAACAGAAGGGTTCCCTTCCATTATCTTCTGAACCATTTGCTTCATTTCCACGTCTGCTATGAACTTATGCCAGTTCCTGTTTTACCATATGTATCAGTTCCTGGTCAGCCTTTTAGGCACTTGCAAATTCGGTGGGTTGGTTGCTTCAATTTTTTCAGCCATTTTCATTCTTACCCATTTGATAAACTGGTTGCTTCAATTTGCATTTCTTCTATTATGTTCAGTATTTAGCATTTCTTGAGGACAGGAAGTATCTAAATTGTTCACGCCTACCTAACCCTATTCTAGTACTGGATTATGGGCAGTAGTGTTGGAAATAGGCCGCCTGAGCAGAAAGTCCCAATATACTAATCATGTTATCTCATGTAAATGTAATCCTTATTTCCTTAAGCCCTTTTTCAATCTTTAAAGTGAGACTGATACAATTACCTATCTCATTAAGTTGTTTTGTATTGGTTTAGATGTGTGTGTGTGTGTGTGTGTATGCGCGCATGTGTGTGTTGAATGCTTGTGAGTGTGAGGATGCACATACGCCTGTGTATCCATGTGGAAATTAGAGCAGGACATTCAGCGTCTTCTCCAATTGTTCTATGCATTATTGTCTGATAACAGGGTCTTTTACTTATGGAAGCTCACAGTTTTGGCTAGATTAGCTATCCAGGGAGATCTTGAGATCTGCTTCTCTCTGCCCCACCCCCACTGCTGGGGTTTATATACAAAAACAACCATTTCTGGCATTTTATGTGGGTATTGGGGATTTGAACACAGATTCCCAGTGAGTCGTCTCCCCAGCCCCTGTTATACTTTTTTAAAAACTTATGTATGCAAAGTACTTGAACTTGCTTGGTTTGCGAGTGAGAGTCATTACTAGTGCACACAGGAGCAGCTGATACATTCTTGATAAATCTTTCCCCTTATCTTTTCTCTCTACTTATGACAATTCTCACCTTAGTCTTTTAACTTTAAATTTTAACGTATTCCACCTTTGTTCTTTTTATGTCTAAGGGATCCTCCTTTGTACTAAGTTTTAATGTCCTTTTTTTTCCTCATTAGAATTTGTAAAGCTTAATCCTTCAGATTTGTTGTTATTGCTATTATTATTATTATTATTAGCTCTCCCACCCTTTCACAGTTTCTCCTCCCTCTCTCATCTCTACCCAATCCCTCCTCTCCAACCTCCCCTTTTCCCTATCCATTCTTCCTTCTTCCTCTTCAGAAAAATGCAAGCCTCCCATGTATATCAGCAGCCACAGCATATCAAGTTGCAATAAGGCTGGGCACCTCCTCTTCCATTAAGACTAGAAAAGGCAACCCCGTAGGAGGAAAGGGTCCCCAAATCAGGCACCAGAGTCAGAGACAGCTCCTGCTCCTACTGCTAGGAGTCCCACAAGAAGCTATACCGCTGTAACTTAAATGCACAGGGCCTAGGTCTATCCCATGGAGGCTCCCTGTTTTAGTGTCTGTGAGCGCCTGTGAGCCCAGGAGCCTGAACCAGCCATCTCCTGTAACTAGACAAGACTCCTAGTGGAGGGATAGGACCCCCCCAACCCAACCACATAACCTCTAACCTACAATTTGCTCCACCTACAAGATATGCTGGGACAAAGATGGCACAGAAATTATAGCAATGATCAACCAATGACTGGTCCAGCGTAAGCCCCATACTAAGAGAGGGAGCCCACTCCTGACACAGCCTGGAGGACCAGGACCCAGAGACTGGATGACCCAGAGACCTAGGACAGCACCAAACATGATTCATAATGATAATCTGCTATACTCATAGATCGTTGCCTAGCCTGACTGTCATCAGAGAGGCTTCACCCAGCAACTGATGGAGACAGACAGAGACCCACAGCCAACCATTAAGTGGACTTCAGGGGATCCTATAGAAGAGTGGGAGAAAGGATTATGGGAGCTAGAGGAGCCAAGGGCATGACAAGAAAACCCATCAAGTCAGATTTGTTCTTGAATGGGTTTTCAATTTATTTTGTGTATCCTATGAGATACTAGTGGCACCCCGTTTCTGTTTTAGCATATCCTATGAGATACTAATGGCACCCCGTTTCTGTTTTAGTGTATCCTATGAGATACTAATGGCACCTTGTTTCTGTGTCTCTTGTTTCTGGTATCCCTGCCTCCCTGATCTCCATTATTACTTCTCACTAAATGCTGTGGCATCGGCACCTCTCTACACTCTCTGGTGCTGTTCCGAGATCTTGTTTTTTGTTGTCTATCTATCCTTCATGATTTTTAGGATGACCTTTGCTTTGCCATCAGCTGTGTCTCCCCTCTAAGGACCCTACGCCAGCATTGTATCACTGCCGCCTTCTAACTGGAGGACTAGCCTCCTACTAGCTGCAGAGATGGCCTCAGTACTCAACCAGTTAAGTGGGGTTTACTTATTTTCCATTTCCCAGAAATTTCTGAACAGTCACGTGTTTGTTTATATTGTCCATATGTTAACAAAAACGGCAATCTAAGTCTTGGTTTAACAATGCTTCTAAAAGCCTAAAACGTTTCAGAAGTTGCCCTCTATGGTAGTCATGGGCAAAAGGTTCCAATTATATTACTGGAACTGGGGCGGGGGGGCATCCATATTTTATCTAACTAAAATCAGGATTTTTTTGAGAGTTGAGTAATGATTAGACAGTCTAGCTAAAATTTCCTTTGAAATTCCCAAACAAACATGGTTAAAAATAGTAGAGATAGTAGTAAAAAAAAAAATAACTCAAAAACTAACAAAACATGTTCTAGGCGCTAAAAGACCAGCCATTACATCGCTAACCACTTGAGCCTATTAGGATAGATCTGCTCTCTTACTTTATCAGATTTTTATCTTAACAAATCAGAGAGACTGCTGAATTGGAACAAATGTGACCTTGGTTTTTTGAGTCTGGAGTAAAAGTTTTTCAGAAAATTTATTATTAAGGGGACGACAGAATAGCAGAATCTTTACTTATTTAATGTTTGAGTTAAAACTGATAGGAACAATTAAAATAGTAATAGTGTTAAATTAACTCATGGTTCATTGCTCTGTAAATATTAATTGCTGGAAAAATCTGCATATGAAAGTCTAATTTTAATCACCATTAATTGATTCAAAAAAGATATGCAAATCTACCTGCCTGGGTGATCTGAGCTAATCGCCTAGCAGCTAGAGACCCAGCAGCCATTTTCCTGTCACATGTGCAGCACAACGTAGGTCCCAGTAGAGCTGCACACGTCTGTTGTTAACCAAGGCCAGCACAGCCACCTGCATGGGGCTGGGCGCTTGGCAGAACACCTTTGCAGTAACTTCCAGAGCAATACTTGCTCTTCCCTGCCCTATACCTAAATCAGATGTTTCCTTCTGGGAAGGGGGATGTTACCATCCCCGGTCCCTGGAGTCAACCTATAGGGGATACCTTCTTGAGCCATTTTACAACCAGTAATAAATATTTAGCAAACACTTTCTGCCAGACTTGCAGCTGGGTGACGTGACAGAAGGGATCAAATGTGAACATGGAGTGGAAACGACAACCTTTGGAGCACCTAATGAAGCTGGCTATTGACAATGATCGAGGTTGAGATGGCAGAGTCTGGCCCCTCTACCGGTTGGCCGACAACCAGCTGCCACCACTTGATCAAGCATGGGAGATGAGTTAGTTACCTTGCTCACTGCTGTGGATAAATGCCCAATAAAAGCAGCTCCAGGAGAGAGTTTTGGTTTACAGCTTCAGTATACAATCTATCATGGTGGGCAAAACAGGACATGAGGCAGACACTCACGTTTGACCTTCAACCAAGAAGTCCTCTTACCCCAGCAATTGTCGCAAGTTTTTGTGAATTCCATCAAATAATGAATGGAGAAAGGAAACCCCCCCCCATGATACAGTCAACTCTTTGTGATTGGATCTACCAGCTAAGGACCAAGCTTGGACCAAGCCCTTGGAGGATGTTCCATAGCCAAATGATAGCAGGTTCATTTTGACTCTTGATTTGGGAGTGTTGGAAGTCTTAGCCTGGACTACCAAGAGTCTTTGTCTTAACCTTTGATGCATGGAAGGAAGACAAGAGGACATGTGAGAAAATACAGAGTGAAGGGTCACTTTACTCACAGGGATCCACCCTCGTGGTCACTGGTCCAGTCTCATGAAAGTACAAGGAAGGCATCAATCCATTCACAGGGCCTGAACTGTAACCCCAATGGTTTCCTAGTAGGCTTTGCCTCTCAACGTTGCTACTTAAGGAACTAGTACTTAGCAAGGGTTTTGGCACTCTATTCTTGTAGGTCCGTGAGCTTGCAAAAGAGAACAGAGATGTGATAAAACATGGCGGAAGGTGTACTGAGCTACTGCTTTCTCTCACACCAAACGGCATCAAAGTTACGAGAAACAAAGACATAGTAGCCCATCCGAAATAACGTTTGGTCTCTGGCCCTCGGAGTCTCTATATATCAAGTATGAAATTCTTTAGGATTGTGTGTGTGTAGGCATGTTTATGGGGGTATTTATTCCATATACTCATGTGTGCTCATTTGCGCTTCTACATATGGAGGCCAGACAGTGATGTCAGATGTCTTCCTTGGTAGCTTTGCATTTTATTTTTTGAGACAGAGTCTTCCACTGAAATGGAGGTTACTAACTCAAGTAGTCGATATGGCCAGTGAGTTCCAGGGATCCCCTTTCAATGGCTCCCCAGAAATGGTATTGAACACAAGCACTGTTGTTCCTGGAATTTGATATGATGCTAGAGATTCACACTCAGGTTCTCACGCTTGTGTGGCAAGGATGTTACTGATGGAGTCATCTCCCAAACCACTCAGTATTTTTTTAGTTAACACATAAGCTATAATTTTTATAAATTAACTATTTTGCTCTTAATTGAAAAATCATAGAACAAGGGAAAAACTGACTTCTGTCCTCAGCACAAGTGATACTTCTAAAAACCTAAATATTCATAAGTTATTTCGTAGAACCCACTTCTCTAATAAGTTTTGTGGGGATAGATTACCTTGAAGATGATTTGATGAATATTTCTTCTTGGGCTGGCAAGATGGCTCAGCAGGGAAAAGCACTTGCCAGCAAGCCTGAGGACCTGGGTTCAAACCCAGGACCAATGTCACAGGAGAAGGCAGACTTCCAGCTGTCTTCTTGTGTCTGCATGCTTCGGGTATAAACTAGCCGGGTGGCTGGGAACCTGGCGGTAGGAAGTGACCCGCTGCTCCTTTTACACATATGTGCATCTCCCTCACCACTGCCAGAACACACACTTGCAAATAAATGAGAAGTGTCATTAAAAGTGTTTCCTCTCGCTGTTCCAGGAAGAAGAAAATAGACGAAAGCCCAGGGCCACATTCAAGGTGTACTACATATTACATACACACTTCGATCGCATGCCTGTTATCTTCAATTGCATAGGTTGTTTGTTTTCGTAAGGCTGTCAAGAGAAACTGCCGTAATATTTGAAGCATAAATCAATAGAAACATCTCCTCCCACCTTCCTAGAGGCCAGCGATCTAAAGTCAAGGCATGAGCAGGCCCCTGAGGACTGTCTCAGCTATTCCCTTCTCCTTCGTTGTTTTCATGAGGCTTTCTCCCAGGTTCTCTTTGGATCTCAAACACCCTCTCCTTTCCCTTATAGGGGTATAGGTCTTTGAATTGACTCTAAAATGATTTTGTCTTGAGACCTTTAATTTTATTGGCAAGGACTCAATAACAGGTAGTAGTAATAGCATGTAGGTTTATTATTTTGTTGTAAGCAGATTGGCAACTCACTACACGTGTTTTCGTAATTTGAGATGCATTTTGTTTTAGATCAACATGCCATTCTTTTATGTTCTGGAAAGTCACACCATTTAAAATAATTATATAAATAAAGTTGTTTTGAGTTTCGAAAGAAATAAGGAAGCCTATGTTTTAACTGTATTTTAAAAACCATGTACCAAAAATAGATGACATGGGAATTAAAATCAGTTATTCCACAGTCTGCAAATTGTATGTTTCCCTTGATGGAATTAAATTGTCTAGAAAACACAATTAGTAAAATGTCTGTTGAAGAAATACGTTCTGTTCAATGCATTCCCCCATGGCTTGGCACAAAAGAGCATCCTGATTGATTTGAAATCATCTTATTCTTCAATTCTAGCCATTTTAAAGTTTCATTTCCCTTAAATGTAGAGCTGTAGTGTTTTATGAACTAACAGGAATCAGCAAAGGTTCTGCTGGTGGGGTGAGGGGGAGGATGCTACATCTGTTTCACTTACGGCTTTCTCGAGCTGGGATCTCCTTTGTGATTGGTGACTGGAGCCGTTCAATGAGACAGATTACATCTTACACCTCCTCCTCAGCAACAGTGGGAAACTGCACACACACACACACACACACACACACACACACATGCACACACATGGTCAGGTACCTATCTAGGAATCCATCTGGCAGAATTCAAACCCAGAACATTAGTATTTGAACTGTCTGGTTTGGAACTAACCACAACAATAGAAGAGGAGGTTTAGGGCTACGGGTTCTTTCCTGATTTCACCACTGCTAATGGTAAACAGCCGTCAGGGAAGAGTGTGTTGAAACATTAGACATCATGTCTGGCATTGATGTCCTAGTCTTCAATGCTGCCTCTAAGACTCTCTTGAGCCACTCGCTTATATATTTGTGTCTTATTTTAAAGTGGAGACAGTGGTATCACATGCCATATCCCATAGAATAAAGATGAAATAAGTGATTTTCACATGAAACCCATGTAACAGGGCCTGCACTCTGAAGGGCCTGTTGAGAATATCTGTCCCCACCCTATGGCCTAACCAGAGTAAGGTTTCGTCCTGAGAACTTGAAAGCCAGCTCTTTCTCATCTACCTTTACACATGCGATTTGGTTTTTAATTGTGTGTGTGTGTGTGTGTGTGTGTGTGTGTGTGTGTGTGTGTGCAGGCACATGTTTATGTATGGTTGCACATGCCCCAGAGTGTTCAGGTGAAGGTCAGAAGACCACTTCAGTAGTGAGTCTTCATCTTATGCTTCATTAGAGACAAATCTCTTGTTCACAGTTGCACACTTGCCAGATCAGCTGATTTGTAATCTTCTGGAGAATCTGTCCCCATATTGTCATAGGAGTACTAGGATTACAGCCCTGTACTACTGAGCTCAGCTTCACATGAGTTCTGAGGACATGCATTAAATGAAATGCACTCAGAAGACCTGCCCATGAAACCTGAAATTTACTGGTTTTTCTCCCAACAGAAGTAGTTTTGGAAGATATACTAGTACGCATTATCTAAACATATTCTTTCTGTCTTTTAGGGCTTCCTTTCAGATCTATGTGTCTAGCCTGCCTCAGATTTGTCCTTCGAAAACAATTATTTTGATTTTTGAAAAAAGCTACTTATATTAAAAAAATATTTTAATAGGAGACTTAAAAGCAAAACCAAGTTAGAATATTTTATGCATGAAAGATGTTTTCCAATTATTATTGACTTGAACTTTATTTGGGGGGCTTATAATCTGTTTCTCAATATATCTTATTTAACTTGTTCTACAAGACTATGTTAAAATCAAATGTGGATAAATCCTGTTCCAGTGAAATTTTAATATGTTTTAACATTTTTGCAGAAATTTTTATTTTGTTGCATTTTCTAGTTACTCTCCAAAGTGCGTTTTAACTGTGATATTGAATATATTATTTCCTGCCCTGAGCTTACCTAATGTCTTTACTGATACAGGCTATTTACATGTACATAGTATGATCACAAGATCCCTGTGAGAAAGCTTTTTGGTTTTGCTACAGCAGACATAAGAGCAACAGAATTTGGTGAAAACCCAAAGCAGCCACACAAACCCCAGTGTCTATGGACTCATGGAAGTAGGGGACAAGGGTTCACCATCACTGTGAAGGGCTGGACTTCACAAGGCAGCGTTGGTGGCGGGGCAACTGTAGCCTCCGTGAGGATCCCAAGTAGAGGCCTGGTCTCCTCCCTCAGTGAGGAGAAAGTGACTGGTAGATTGTTGTTGAAGGTTTTCACTCAGGAGTCCTGCAGAAATGTAATTCTGAGAGTGGATCAGGAATCACGTCATAGCAGAGTAGAAATTAAAAGCGCGAATACTCCCTGGAAAATCTATGTTGGAATCAGATTGGGCCTTCCCTTCCGGGTGCTAAATCTTAAAACCCGAATACTCAAGAGAGCAACACATCCTTGTAGGTAAACTTGACACGATAACGCAATGTGTTTGTGTTTGGTTTATTTCTGAGAGAAAATAATATACCGAGCCAAATGATAAGGCCTTGCGGTCAACACAAAAGCAGACTATTGCATCTTGACTGTAATAAACGCGAGGCTGCACAGTAAAACCATCTACTGGGCCCAGGGGTGGGAGCTACTGGGAGCCAGCTGCCCTTGCCAGGAAAGCAGGAAGCGCTCACTTGCTGGGTTGCTCATTAAGTGGAGTGCCTCCCACCGCAGAGGTGTGCAGCTTCCCCGGAGGTCAGGGGAATTCGTTAGAAAGCAGTTTTATTGGATGAAAAGCCCAGTTTTCCTTTGAGCTTATGACTCTTAATAAAAAATAATACCTAGTTATTTTTAACAAAGACATCTGCCTCACCGTAGCTCAAGAGGACTCATGTTCAGAGGACACTCTCGCAGGTGGCGTGCAGAAGGACGCGAGGCTCATAGCTCAGCCAATCGTGCTTCTCTTGTGTTCATTTCACAAGCATACACATAGCCGCCCAGTGTCTTCTATTCATTGAAAATTTGTGTTTTAAAACAATACATTTTGATTATGATTTCCCCATTCCAGCTCCTCGCACCAACCCAAATCCACGCTCTCTCTTGCTCTCTCTTATTAGAAAGCAAACAGGAATCTAAAAAAAAAAATAAAAAGATAAAATAAATAAAAATAAAACAAACAGGCCAGAATAGGACAAAATGAATAAACAGACAGAAAAAAAGAACAAATGAAAACATACAAGGAACACACATAGGTGCAGAGACACGCAAATTCACATAGACAGGGTGATGTGGGGTTACCTTCTTTGTTATATGTAATTTTACTATGTTAAAGTTAAAAACTTCCTTTTTATTTAAACAGAAAGGGGGAACTAATGTGGGAAGTCCTTCTGTCTAGGTGTTGCTTTTATTGGTTAATGAATAGAGAAACTGCTTTTGGTCAATGACTTAACAGAATATAGCCAGGCTGGAAGAGATATATATAGAGAGAGAATGGGCAGAGTCTAGAAGACACCATGTACCCTCCAGAGTGGAAAGATCCAAGCTGCTGGCTGGAACCTTGCCGGTAGGCAATGAGCCTAATGGTAAAATTTAAAATAATAGAAGTAGGTTAATAAATGATGTAAGAGTAAGTCAGAAATATGCTTAAGCTATTGGCCAAACAGTATTGCAAATAATATAGTTTCTATGTGATTATTTCTGTGAGTTCAAGGTCAACGTGACCTGCAGAGTGAGTTCCAGGACAGCCAGGGCTGTTACACAGAGAAACCCTGTCAAGAAAGAAAGAGGGAGAGAGAGAGAGAGAGAGAGAGAGAGAGAGAGAGAGAGAGAGAGAGAGGAAAACCAGAAACTATAATATATAAGCAAAAGATCTACAAGGTTTAAAAGAAGAAGAGAGAGGAGGAAGAGGAGGAGGAGGAAAAAGAGGAGAAGGAAAAAGAAGGAGGAGGAGGAGGAGAAGGAAAAATGAGGAGGAGGAAGAAGATGAGGAGAAGGAGGAAGAAGAGGCGGATGAGGAGGAGGAAGGAGGAAGAGGAGAAGGAGGAGGAGGAGGAGGAGGAGGAGGAGGAGGAGAAGAAGGAGAAAGAGAAAGCATTACAAAACCTTCAAAATTTGCATTGAATTTGGTTGTGTTGTCATCTGCTGTTAAGTGTGGTTTGTATGCCCAGTGAGACACTGCTGGAGACAACTGGTATTTCCTTTGCAAGAGGTTATCAACTGGTGCTAGCCTCTGTCTTACGGATGGGGACCTGTGTCCACTCCCACTCTCAGCACTGGGACACCATCTGGCTTAGACTTATCCAGGCCTTGTGCACGCTGACACAGTCTCTGTGAGCTCCTATGTCTGTCAGTTCTATTGTATCTAGAAGGCCTTGCTTTCTTGGTGTCTTTCATCCTCACTGGCTCTTACCATCTTTCTTCCCCTCTTCTACAAGGTTCCCTGAGTCCTGACGGAAGGGATTTGATGGAGACATCACATTCAGGGCTGGCGTTCCAAAGTTTCTCTCACTCTCTGCACATTGTCCAGGTTTCTGTATTAGTTCCTGTCTACCATAGAAGGAAGCTTCTCTGATGATGGCTGAGCAAGGCACTGATCCGTGAGCATAGCACAATGTCATTCGGAGTCATTTTGTTGCTATGTTTCTTAATAGAACAGTCGTATTTGGTTTTACCCCAGGTCCTTGGCCTGTCTAATTTCGGGTTCTTGGCCGCTCAAGCAGTGTCAGACATGGGTTTCACCTTATGTAGTGAGTCTTAATTCCAATCAGATCTTGGTTTGTTACCTCCCAAAATACTGTGTTCAAAGTGGTACCTCCAAGATTCAGGCAAAGAACCAGCAATGTGGGGTGCCATCAGTGGTTGTACAATCAATCACATGGGTAGCTATGGTGGTGTATTGCATTGGCTGCTTGGTGATCGGACAGAGAAATTATGTGGTTTGTTCAGGTAGCAACCTCATGTTGCTCCAGTTGTTTCCTGAATCGACCTGTGTACTTAGTACACAGTGATTTTTGCAGTTTTTAAGTACTTGGTATTCTAATTTACATCGTGGAAAGAGTTTAGGAATTGAATCTGAGGACAGAGAGCTTGAATTGGACTCAGCAAGAGCTGTGTTCTTAGGCTAAGTGGGATGGTTCATATCTCAGAACATTCCCCTACCCTTCTCTGTCTTGCTTCTTCCCTCTTAGGTAGCCCATCTGATAATTACACCCAGTTTTATAAGTACTATCACATTCTCAAAGACAAACCATGGTTCTTTCCAGTGTTCTATCTAAATCCAATATTCTCTGTTTGTCTGAATATCAAATCTTTTATGATGGTAGTGAAGGCCCCCTGATGATTAGGGTTAGACTCCAGATTAAAGCAGGTAATGTTATCATTATCACTGTGGTTTTTATCTTGTTCACGGTATTGGAAATGTACCATGTGTGCGGAAGAAAGGAGGGAGGCAAATAGTCAGAAAATCACTAATTAGTATCATCAAAATGTTCTTTTTCCTGCTAATGCAATGTTACTCTTTAAAAGTGATTAGGGTATCACTTCTCAGACCATTAGTGATCAATACACTCTACAGATGATTTATCAGGATATGTTTACTTTACTCTAGAGTGAAAGGAATTCACACACGTCCATACATATGTAACACATGGGTAGCACACGCATGCGTGTGTGTGTGTGTGTGTGTGTGTGTATGTGTAATTTTTGCCAACTGTAGACTTCAATTCTTTCATGGGCAGTAAGGGCCACTTGTTAATCACAAGTAGTATTTTAAAATTGATTCAGAACTGAATAAATGGAAACTTTCAGGGTGCTGCTCCCCTCAAGGTGATTGGCGTCTCACTTATTTACACATACACAAACCTGTGTTTGAGTGGGTTGATAATCGTGTTTATATTCATATTTAGCTCACTCTTTTAAGTGCTTAGACATAGGACTAAAACAGTGACATCAAACATGCTCCCTTCCCTATATTACATATGTATTGCCAAGTGCTAAGGCACAGTAATTATTGGTAGGTTACTAAATATAATTTATTTTCCACAAGTATTTTTATTTTGGTTACACATGGTATTTGTATGAGCTATTATTTGATTCGCTCTTCTCTCCCAGGGTATTGTTATTGGATGTTTCTTATCTGCTGTTTTACGCATTCTTGCAGTAATAAGGAATAAGGATTGGGTTGCAATAATCCAATAAAGGCACACAAAGGAAGTATTAAGAGTCACAGCCCAGAAGCACAATGCTGGGTACTCATTTCAGGAACAAAGATCTTGATCCTTCCTAAAGCTGCTTCTAGCGGTGCCGCGTGTTGAAGCAGGAACCTGTAGCTTTCACAGACATTGCATCATATCTATTCTTTCCCAGCCGTGGAAAAATCAATCTAACCAGAAATATGACACCGGGAAAGCAGGGGAATAGTTAAGACTGCGCATTAGCGTGCTGGGCTTATGTTCTCTTTTCTACCAGGGTTTCTTCCACTGAATGTATGTAATAGGATTATGGCGATGCATAGCCCGTGTCACATGTTGTATGGTATATGTCTCCAGCACTTATCAGTTGGTATAGGCCCATTATATAACATACAACTTTAATGTGGGAGTTTCTGGTCATACACGTGAACAGTTGGATGTTAGAACTTTGGGGCGAGGATGGGGAAAATCTCTACTGTACCCATACTTTCTGCTTATGAATAAAATAAAAATTAAAAACAGCCCCATTTGGAGGAAGATCTTAAAGGAACTATTCTGAGTAATTTCTTTATTTATGGAAACTTGGCTCAAAATTGAGTTCAAATGTCGTCCACACCATTGCGGGCATTTGGTTTCTGATTTAGTTCCTTCTGTGAGAAACTTTCTGACATTAATAGTTGCATGGTTAACATTCCCAGGATTAATACAGCCTCGGAGCTCATGATTCCAGGCCTTCAATTTTCTCCACTGGTAGGATGATTTTAGAAGTTGTAATTCCTCGATGAATGTGGAGTTCTGAGCATGCCTGCCTTTGAGGTTATGGAGAGGCTGCTGATGACAGCCCGAGTGTCTTGAGGCAGGGTGATTACTCCTGTAAAACTCATTCTACGGGGAGTCTACAGAGGGCAAGTCCAGAGGGAGCTCTGGCAGTAGTTTCCAAAGAGAGACACATTTATTTTAAAGGTAAGTATTTACCCTTGTTTGGTCTGAATACCAGACCTCATCTTTGTGAGACCAAGTACTTGAGTCTCTCTTCTCATTTAACATCTAAATCTGTGTCAGCTTTAAAAACAGCATGGGCTATGTTCTGTGGTCTGACTAAATATAGTTATGGTCATAATGTAAATTTTGAAAGAAATTTAGATTCTTCTAAATAAAGATTTTGGGGTTTGGCTTTGTTTTGTTTTAGACAAAATGCTCTGTTTATTTTGGTCAGAATCAGGTAAGTCAGGAAAGCTCTCCTGCCTAAGTCAGGTGCACTCCTGCCTCTGTTACAATGGACTACACAGATGCCAGATGCTGCCATAGAAGGACTTTGGTGTACCACAAACCTGTTCTTATATACAGATATATGTATGCAATCTTATTAAATTGCATGGTGAAGATTTGACATTTCAGGACTAGGCAAATAGGTTGGTCCCCTCTTGTTCTTAATCAGACTCTCACAAGGAGGCTGTGTATAAAAGAGAGCCGGTTGCTGACGGTCTATCAAGTTAAAAATCTCAAGTGCGTCTTGTCTGTGTCTCAGTTAATGACTGGTGACATCTAGTGGTGACTGGCGTTGAGGCACCAGAGGCTGTGCTGGAGAGGCAGATCCAAAATAAAGTGTAATATTGGTGTTTGCAGATGGAGGTAGTCAGATGGCAGCATCTCGTGGTGCTGTTGCCAGGGCACCAGTTTCTACCGTAACTAGTGAGGGCATGCCCTTAGCCACCCACGCCTTGGTAAACAATACGTGGTAGGGGAACTCTCTTGGTCCTCTTTCTGAGAAGCCTGCCCTCCCCCTCATTCATCATTCACAGAAAGCAGTGTCAGATCCACTCGGTGTGTGCGTAGCAGCTCAGGAGCAGGAGACTTGGTCTCGTTCTGATGCTCCCTGGAATGGTTTCCACATGGGAAGCCAACCCATAATGGCAGCTTCTTTATTAAATATGTGCGGCGGAAATTATGCTAATTACACCGGAGTGTAATTATAGACTAGAAAGACTCTCACAGTCTGACTTGAATTGTTGTAGATAAATGTGCATTAACTTAATAGTGTGCAGGTAATTAGGAAGGGTAAAGGAGAGGCAGAGATGGAATCAGTTACTCGGGGTTTTAAAGATGCTTGGTCCCAGGCAGACTGTACCCATAAGGCCCAGGTACGGGGAAACCCTGCAATGAAAGTTCTTCCTCCAGTCATGTCCAGAGTTTCAACACAGCACTAAGAAGAGCCACTTGTGACCAGTTCATCAGTTTAACTCTACTTGTCAGTGGCATTCATGACGGCAGAGAGTTGAACACTGTGGAATCTGCTGCTCTATGTTCTAAGTATGTTTATGTAGTTAATTGTTTGGAGTTTATTTATGCATCTGTGTGTACTTATGATAATTATGGAAATGGAAAAAAGTATTCATCAGCCCAACTGATTTTAAATAGTCAACAGAAGTTGTGTTCTGGGAAATAAGTTCTATTTTCATGCAATTAAAGAAGTCCAAGTAGTGGTCAAAGTTACCAATTCACAGACTGACATTGTTGGCCTGCTGTGGTGATGGGAAGGACATCTTAGATATGCCAGTTGAAGATCTCTTAAACCTGTCAGTAAGATGGCACCATCAAAGACCCAGAAGAAAAACGCATGCATATGGGGAATGTTGAATGATTCGCAATTTTGCAACTAATGTCAGAAAACGTAATCTTCACATGTCTTCTGAGAATGACCAATACCCAGTCAAATACTGGTATGGGGTTTGGAGAATACTTCTGTGAAGGGAACAGCGATCCAGCAGATTCAACTGTTTAAAAGGTTTGCACTGACAGGAAGGAAAGGCCATGGCTCTAGCTGGTAGAGGTTCACCCTGGGGAACTGACTGTACGGAAGAGGCTGTGCTGGAGGAAAGCACACCTGATCCTTCTGATTCCCTCGAACCTTAAATAAATCCTCACACCTGCTTTTACAGCTAGAAAACCAGTGAAAGCATGGAGATGTATACCAGGCTTTCACTGATTTCTTTAATATATTTCTAAACTATATTCATTATGCAAACTACTGGGTTTCATGACACCACCTACAAATATGTTATATACTTTATCCTTTGACCATATCCACCCTGTTGCTCTTGCTATTCCACTCCCTATTCAGTTAATGCCCTTATCTCGTCAATCAGTCGGTCTTCTGCTTTTATGCTCAGGTGTATGAGTGTGTGTGTGTGTGTGTGTGAGAGAGAGAGAGGGGGGGGAGGGGAAGGAGGGAGGGAAGGTCCTAGATTCCACATATGACAAAAACGTTGTGATATTTGTTTTCTTGAGTCAACACGATGATCGCCAGTTCCATCTGTTTTCCTACAGTTGGCATCATTCCGTTAATGGTGCTTCACTGTGGACAGACACCTTGCTTTATCCATCCCCATGTGTTGATGGCAGCTAGACTGATTCTGGCTATTATAAGCAGGGTGGCAGTAAATATGGACATGAGACTATCTGTGTGGGTGCTTACATAGATTCTACTGGGTATATTACCGGGAGGAGCGTAGCTATATAATATGGTAATTCTTCATCATATAGTTTTCTGAGAAAACTCCATACTGGCTTCCACAGTGGCTGCACTCATATTATCTCTACAGTGTCCAAGGTTCCCTTTTTCCCCACATTCCCACCAGCACCCCCTGTTGTGTGTCTTCTTGGCCATAAGTATTCCGACTGTAGTACCAGAGAACCTCCGTGCAGTTCTGATTTGGCTTCTCCTGATGACTAAGAATGCTGAACACACTTCATCTTCTTATTGGCCATTTGTATTTCATCTTTTGAGAGTGATCTGTTAAATTGCTGTTTTCCCATTTCTCTCATTTACATTATTCTTCTGGTCTCATACAGAAAGTGTTTGAAGCACTATCAATCAAGAGCTCTCGATTTTTAATTCCCTAGGTCTTTTGTGGCGGTGTTTGTCAGTTCTTCAGAACATTTACACTAACTCCTTTTCCGACTTAATAAAATTTAGCCTAGACTTGTTTTGCTTTTGACATGTCATTACATTTCTTTTTCGCTAAGACAATAAAGGCATCAGAAGAGTTTTGGAAAGCTGATTATTTAATGAATATGCTTTTGATTAAAGTGGGAAATTGATCTTTCCTGTATGGCAGTTTGACTGAATGGCTACACCAATGAGTTCAGCTGATATTTGCCCAGAACGATGTGTAAGCTATTTGATTTTGGAAAGATATTTGCCCTCAGGTCCCAGTTCCCTCCCCCATGAACATTATATAATGATCTTATAGACAAATGACAGTACTTTGGCCAAGTCTTCCCCCTACCTGTTTCCATAAATGAAGTTTTATTGACATAGAATCATGCCCACTTTCTTGTGCCTTTCTGTACCTGCTTCTTACCTGCTTCTCTGCTATAAGGGCAGAGGTAAATAACTGTCACAGAGACGATGTGCAGGACAATTCTAATATATTTATTATCTGACCACCAGAGAAATACTTCTAATTATGTAAACTCTTATGCATGTGCATAAGCATCTATAATATACTGATTAAGTCTTCACCATTAACTTGCCACCTTGTAAGAAGTCAATATATGTCTGCTGTTAAAAATATCTATTATTGTCATTTCATTAAAGTTAGTTTTACTTACCTGTTTGAAAATCAGTTGGGAATAGTATTAAATTTCTCATAAAAAGCATGTGAGTTAAAATATTTCTCTTTGAAAATGCTTTATCAATTATTTTTGCCTATTATTTAAGCAGATTTGATAATGAGGGCATGTATTATGGCCCTTTTGCAAGAACATTAGGCCCTGGACTGCTTAAAGACCACTATCAACAAGAGTAATGTAAACAACTGAATCTCAGACTCTAAAGGCATCATGTCTGAGACTGGGGTGTCAGCATGTTCACTATGTCTCAGAGGTCCAAGAAAGACCGTCCCTGACTCTTCCAGTTCCCTTGGCTGAGGGCATAGGCTCTATTTGGTTTCTGGATGCTTTACTCTAATCCTTACCCTGTAGGCACTTTGCCTTCTTCCTCTTAAGAGTATCTGGATCTCAAGTCTCCTCTTGTAGAGCTACAGGTCACTGGATTGGAGCTCATTCTGTTCTTGCGTCTGTTCACTTGATGTATCCTCAAAGCCCCTTTATCCAAATGAAGTCACATCCACAAATTACAGGAATTCGGATTTCAACATGGAGTTCTAGGTAATGCTATTCAATCTAACTCCTGAGGAACTGTTATCTGGGAGAGCAGTGATTTTCTTTGTGTTTTAGACTACAGGTTGGATCGAAACAAATAATTAAACCAAGTATTCCAGTTAGGTCGTCAGATAACAAACTAAAAATAAAAGCTGGTCAAATGCTGTTGGCCCCACATATTTCTGAGAGAATCTGTGTTTGATTGACTGGAAGGTAAAGGTGAGAGTACAGATGAGAAGCCGTGACAGAGAATGTGGTTTTAGAATGTGGGTAGAGAGAGGCGTTCAAAACAAAGGCCTAATCCACACACACCAGGGCCGCTCCCCACAGCCAGGTCAGAATCTCACAGAGACTCATGCACAAACTGGACTGAGTTAGAGGAGAGAATGACACATTCAAACACATGCCAAGGGGGGAATACATTGTGTTCGATACAATAACATCTCAATACTCTGAGCAGGGAGAGGCACAGTAAGCAAGAGGGCAGAAACTCACATATAAAATAATGCATAAAGGCCCATATTGGGATGTAGAGAAGTTGGGAAAACTCACAGTGGGTTTTTCTAAAGTGTTCCTCTTTTCAGGAACAGTTCTTATTCTTCCAAGCTTTCTATAATCTCTTGTTTGTTCTTCCTCTTTCTTCTCTCTCTCTTCTTCCAGCACACGTTTGGAATATTCCCTTTATCAGTTTGAGTCTTGTTTTGTTATTGGCTGTCATTTCTTGACCAATTCCCATTTATTAAATATAATTTCTGAATGTCCTTCTTATTGATTTTCAATATTCTTCTCCATGATAGCTCTGTTAATCACTGTAGTTAAAATACATTTAAATTAAATGCAGAAATGTTTCTTAAAAGGAGAGATATTACATTAGACAGTTTGAGATGTCAAGGGTAAAGCCAGAGGGTTGAAGCATCCTTATTGATCAATAGGAAAAAATATTAAGAGTGTATGTCTCCTAAGAGGGGCATGGGTTGATTGCTAGAAGAGAAATGTCTTGTCCTATACATGGTCTTATGCTTTTTCAGTAAGTTTCCACTTGGGGTAAAAGTTGGCCCATGTAGGCACCAGGTTTTGTTCATCTCTGGAATGTTCTGTTTGCATCAGAGCCATTGGGAGTTCCTTCTGAAGATCCTGCCATGTGTAAATAAGTTAAGTGATTGTAGGACCAAAAATAAAGTCTTTTCTCAAGGCCTGGTTTTAAAGGCCTGTGTTATTGAAAGGCGTTGTAAGGATCAAGCTAATCCAGAGCTCAGTCTTTGAATGTTAAACTGATGTCAACAAAAAGTCTCACCAAAGGATGTTTCAAAGATCTAACTGGCTTTCAGTATTGATTTATGAGCCAGGCAGCATCCACTTAACAAAACGGGGAGGTGCTCTGGTGGGAGAATGCTCTGTCTTTGTAAGGCAGCTTTAGCTGGTCCAGAGAAACAGCACACACAAAACTTGTTCCGGTTGTTATCAGGTTCTTTTCCTCCTGTGGCTGTCTGCTGAGAGTCCGTCCCTGTGATGCTGCCTTAGGGTGACTCGGCCCCCATTTGCTGTGTTCTCGTGAATATCTCTGGTTGTTTGGTTTCCTTTTAAGCCACCCTGTTTGAGAAGTAGGTATCGTCTGTCTCTGGTCATCAGGCCAGATTGTACAAATCAGCTTGTCCACTTTAGCCATGGGACCCCTAAGTGTGAGTGACTGCATCGGGAGCCAGGTACTTTGCTTTAACACTCATGACATATTTCATAGGAACTGTGAATTAAATGGTTGATACATGGCTGAATTTCAGTCCATCTTGGTTAAATTAGACAGAGAGAGAGAGAGAGAGAGAGAGAGAGAGAGAGAGAGAGAGAGAATTGGGTAGTGCCTTAGTGCCTAACACTGTTGGGGTAGGTACTCAGCATGTTATTTTATAGCATAGTGCCCATCATTGCAATCCCCAGTTGATTTACATGATAGGAAAAACTGGGAGTCTACTTTCCCATGCTGACAACTACAAAACCCGTGATGCTCCACGCTCTCCTTTCTTTCCCACTCACCAAATCAAGTTGTGGTTTGGAAAGCCAAGGTTTGCAATGACAAGAGGCCACTTCTCAGCCCTGAACAAGAATGGAAGTAAGACACTTGACCTTGAGAATGCCTCACCCGCTAAAGAAATAAAACAGTTCTTGGTTTCTTCCACAGGGCCATGGGATGCTACTTTCCCGTGAAAGCCAAGTAAAAAGCCAAGACCTGTTCAGCTAGAGGACTTTATACCTGGGTATTTATCAGTCCTAATTGTGAACTGTCAGGAGAGCACTGGGAACCTTGCCAGATCCTAAGTGTGGTATCAGCAGCAATAATATCAACTATAGTTTTCTGAGAGCAGATTAAGGGGGGAAGAAACTTTCAGAATATAAAGAATTTGGAACCTCCCCATCCCCCTATCCTTCATATAACTTTAGGGGCTAGACAAATAGGGACAGCCTGGGTCCTTACAAAAAGCTGGAGATAGGGAGGCTAGTGTCAAATTTTTGGAAACATGGCTTGAGAACATAGTAATTTTGTCTCATAGTAGGAAGTGTATTTTTTTTCCTTTTATTGAAAATATACTGTTCCTCACACAATGTATTCTGGTTATAATTCTTCCCTTCTCTAGCCCTCCCAGTTCCTCCATGTTCCCCATCCCATACAGCCCCCCTTTCTCTAGCCCTCCCAGTTCCTCCATGCTCCCCGTCCCATACAGCCACCCCCTTCTGTCTCTCATTAAAAAACAAACAGGTATCTAAAGAACAATAATAAAATAAAATAAGATAAAACAAAGACTAACTCATCTGAATTGGATAAAACAAATAAACAGAAAGAGAAGTACAAGAAGCAGACATGCACTCAGAAATCCCATAAAAACAGTAATTGGAAGTCATAATATATACAAAAAGGACTTTTATGGTTAAAAAAAGGAGAGAATGAAATATATATAAATTTAAAATTCAAAATAACAAGATATAGGTTTTTTTCTAAGAAAAAAATGAAAAGACATGAAGAGACAAGGAACCAAAGATGTCTTTGAGGTCATGTTTTCTGTTGGCATCTACTGTTGAGCATGCAGTCTGCCCTTAAGAGTAGTTTGTTTCCCCAGTGAGACTCCCTTAGAGGAAACTAAATATTCGTTTGCAAGTGGTTACCGACTGGAGCTAGCTTCTGGGGGAGAGAAGGGGGCGTGTGTCCGCTTCTCCATGCAGCTCTCGGACCCGATCTGGTACAGACTCCTGCACCGTGTATGCCCCTTCAGTCTCTCTGAGTTCATGTGTATCAGTCTCATTGAGTTAGAGGGTCTTGTTTTCTAGGGCCTTGTTTTCTGCCTTCCCGCCCTTGTGGCTCTTACACTCCTTACACCTTCTCTCCTGTGGGGCTCCTAGAGCCCTGAAGAGAAAGATTTGATGGAGACTATTTTGACTTTTTAATTTAATTAATTTATTTCTTTTCCATCCCACCCACAGTTTCTTTTCCCACCTCTCCTCCAATTCCCTCCCCCTACTTCTCCTCTATCCCCTCCCTAATCCATTCCTCCTCTGGCATATCAAGTTGCAGTTAAGACTAAGCAAGCACCTCCCCTTATATTAAACTGGGCAAGGCAATCCAGTAAGAGTAATAGGTTCCCAAGAGCCGGTCAAAGCCTTAGGGACAGGCCCTGCTTCCTTTGGCGGGAGTCCCATGGATAGACCAAGTCACACAAAATGTTACAAAAAATGCAGAGGGCTTAGGTCAGTCCCATGTAGGCTCCCCCATTTGTTCGTTCAATTTTATGAGTTTCTGTGAGCAAGGTTAGTTGTTTCTGTGGGCTTTCTTGTGATGCCCTTGACCCCTGTGGCTCCTATAAACTTTTCTCCCTCTCTTCTGCAGGATTCCCAAAACTTGGCCTAATGTTTGGCTGTAGGTCTCTGCATCTGTTTCCATCAGTTACTGGATGAAGACTCTCTGGTTGATAACAGTTGGGGTAGGCACTAATCTGATCACAGGAGATGGCCAGTTCAAGCTACATGTCTACTATTGCTAGGATTCTTAGCTAGGGTCATCCTTGTAGATTCATGGAATGTCACTTGTGTCAAGTTTCTATGTGACCCTGAAAAGCAACCTTTTTTCAATCATTTTTTTTAGTACTCTTCCCCATCAATCCACTCCCAACCTGACCCCTCAGCTTCCAATCCCCACCCTCCCTGACTTCACCCTGAGTTCCCTGAGTTCTTCTATTTCCCCTTAGGTCTTTCTTGTTACCTAGACCCTCTAGGTATGTGGATTGTAGAATGATTATCCTTTACTTTATAGCTAATATCCACTTATGAGTGAGTACATGCCATGTTTGTCTTTCTAAGTCTGGGTTGCCTCACTCGGGATGATTTTTTTTTCTAGTTCCATTGTTTGCCTTCAGATTTCCTGAGGTCATTGCTTTTAATAGATGAAAAAAATACTCCATTGTATAAATGTACATTTTCTTTATCCATTCTTTGAGCATCGAGGTTGTTTCCAGGTTTTGGCTATTACAAATAAAGTTGCTATGTACATAGTTGAGCAAGTGTCTTTGAGGTATGATTGAGCATCCATTGGGTATATGCCCAAGAGTGGTATACCAGGGCCTTCTGGTAGATTGATTTCTAATTTTCTGAGAAACTGCCATGTTGATTTCCAAAGTGTCTGTACAAGTGTGCATTCCCCCCTGCAATGGACAAATGTTCCCCTGGCTCCACATCATCTCCAGTATAGACTATCATTTGTGGTTTTGATCTTAGCCATTCTGACAAGTGTGAGATGGAATCTCAGAATCATTTGAATTTTATTTTCCTGATGGCTAAGGATGTTGAACATTTCTTTAAGTGTTTCTCTGCCATTTGAGATTCTTCTGTTAAGAATTCTGTTTATGTCTGTACCCCATTTTTTTAGTTGGATTATTTGGTTTTTTGATGTCTAGTTTCTTGAGTTCTTTATCTATTTTGGAGATCAGCCCTCTGTCAGATGTGTGGTTGGTGAAGATCTTTCCCCATTCTGTCAACTGCCATTTTGTCCTATTGAGAGTGCCCTTTACCTTACAGAAGCTTTCCAGTTTCAAGAGGTTCCACTTAATAATTATCAATCTTAGTATCTGTCTACTAGTGTTCTATTCAGGGAGTTATCTCCAGTGCCAATGGGAGACATCCCTTTTAGGGCTGAGTGTTCCAAGGTCTGTTATTCTCTGTATAATGACTGGCTGAGGGTCTCTGTATCTGTTCCCTTCTTTTGCACAAGCCTCTGATGATGGCTGGGCAAGGCACTGGTCTGTGGTTGCATCAAAACATCATCAGGAGTCATTTTATTACTATCTGTTCTCTTCTTTCATTTTTTTCTCTCTTTTATTAGAACAGTAGTATTTGGTTTTACATTAGATCCCTGGGCTATCTTGTCTCGGGTTCTTGGTCATCCAAGCAGTATTGGGTATGGGTTCTATCTAATGGAGTGGACCTTAGGTCAAATGAGATACTGATTGGTTACTCCCACAAGCTTTGTGGCTGGTATAATTCTGAGCTAAAACCATCGACCCTGGACAGTTTTTTGGCTGAGCGTTTTAATGACTGCTTCTATTTCACAAGGGGTTAAAGGTCTGTTTAAATTGCTTATCTGATCTTAATTTAACTTTTGTAAATGGTAAATGTTGGGAAAATTATTCTTTTCTTTTAGAGTTTTCCGGAAGAGTGGCATACAAGTTTTTAAAGTATGTCTTACTGTTATGTACCTTTCATTTTTAATTTTAATATGTTGGATATTGTCTCCCACCTTTTAGTTAATTTGTATAAGGGTTTCTCAGTCTTATTGGTTTCCTCAAAGAACAACCTTTCTTCCACTGATTCTTTTTTTTTTTAGTAAATTTTATTAAATTATAAAAGTTTCCATTTCCGCCCCTCTTCCCAACACCCTCCCACTCCCCCCACTCCCTCTCCTCCTCCCTCTTCGTCCCTTAGGGCAGTCAGGGTTTCCTGCCCTGTGGGAAGTTTCAGTTCCCTCCCCCTCCCTCCAGGTCCAGGAAGGTGAGTGTCCAAACAGACTGGATCCCCAAAATCCAGTATATGCAGAGGAAACAGGTCCCAGTATCATAGTCAATGGGTTTTCAGAAAGACTTCGGGCCAGCCACAGTCAGAGAATCCGGCCAAATTCCTAGAATCTGGTTAGATCACCTCCTCGTTCAGTCCCAGTCCAACTGGCCTTGGTAAACTCTCATTAGATCCGTTCCCTTGTATCAGTGGGTGATAGCATCCCTCGCAGTACTGATTTCGTTTTTCATGTTCTTCCTCCTTCTGCTCCTCATTTGGACCTCGGGGGGCTCAGTCCGATGCTCCAATGTGGGTCTCCGACTGTATCGCCGTCCTTCGCCAGATGAAGGATCCCACCGATGGTCCTCTGCTAGAAATCAGGGCCCCTGATGGATGGGAGCCAGGATCTTCCACTGATTCTTTATATTTGTTTTCAATTTTATTGGTTTTAACTGGAGTTTGATTATTTCTTGCTGTCTATTCCTTTGGGTGTGATTTCTTCTTTGTGTTCTAGAGCTTTCAGATATGCAGTTTCATTGCTAGTATGAGATCTCTCCAATTCCTTTATGTAGACACCTAGTGCTGTGAACTTGCCTCTTAGACCGCCCTCACTGTGCCCCACGTGTTTGGATATGTTGCGTATTTGTTTTCATTCTCTTCTAGAAAGTCTTTAATTTATTTCTGAATTTCCATCTTTGCCCACTTTTCATTCATTAGTGAGAGGTTTTGTTTCTATGAGTTTCTAAGATTTCTGTTGCTTCTGGTATTGATACGTAGGTCTAATCCGTGGTGGTCTGATAAGTTGCAGGGTGTTAGTTCAGGTCTCTTGTACGTGTTGAGACTTGGTTGGTAAAGCACCATAATTTTAATCTTTAATTTTTTCTTAAGGAAGAAACCACATTAAAATCCTTTGGGAACAAAAATGACATACAAATACATACAAACTTATACATGATTGTAGGTATGTATATTATTAAAAATATTAGCCCCTAACCTGATATTGCCATATGTATCTAAAGACAGATTCATCACTCCAAGAGGTGTGAGCTAATGACAATTAATATCTTCAGAGTCCTGCTCTGGTCCCCATTGTAATTAGAAATATGTCAGAATTAATTTAATAACCTTTGTATGAATTAATTTTTTACCCATTAATTCATCAACTTCCTAGTAGCACTGAATTTTATATTCATTCTCGAGTTGTTGAAAAATGATCATCTTTGCAAATCTGACATTTTTCAGATTATTTTCCACTTTTTATTTTTTAAAATATATAATATACAAAATTTAAATATTTTGATATTTTTCCTTTTTAATAAGAGTTCATCGGAAATTTTGCGCTTTTAACTCCAGCAGAAGTAACAAACTTAAAATGTGTCATTACGTTATTTATTATCATAACTATTTGTTATTTAACAGTACCTATGGACTAGCCTCCCAAAGAGCTACCTGTAACAAGTGTCGTTTTCTGCGTTAACCTTTCTGAGAGAATCTTTGTTGCACATTGAAGTGTTTATCTCCTTCCGTCCTGTCTTGTCAGCCTCCATAGTTCCACATTGCTCAGCCCTACTCTCACTGTGTCAAAGAGTAAATAGCAGATATGCATGTACCATTGCGCATTCCATTCCAGGCAATAGGAGACATGTATGTACCATTGCATATCCCGTTCCAGAAAAAGTCACTGCTGCTGTCGTGAAACATCCCCACCTATTATTTTGCCAACCACATGCAGAACCCCACAGGGAATACCTCTGAGGAGCCAGAAATTTTAGGATATGGTTTCAGTATTTCCATTTTGATATAATTTCTAGGTAGCTTAAAATGTATTCACCCCTTAAATTTTTAATTTTATTTTATGTGTATGAGTGTTTTGCCTGCCTATATATATGTACAGCATGTATCCAAGGAGGCCAGAAAGAGAGAGAAAGAGAAAGTGTAAGATTCCCTTCAACTAGCATTATAGACAGTTGTGAGCTGCCATGTAGATGCTGGAACTCAAACCACGATCTTCTGGAAGAATAACTAGTGCTCTTAATGACTGGACTATCTCTCCATCCCCACATTCTTCCCTTTGTAAATGCTGATCACTGAGTATAAAAGATGAAGTGCTTCCTTTGGCCCACAGTTTTGGTGCAGGTGAGCCACATGCATTCAACACTGTCACTGAGGGGTCATTAACAATTAGGAGATAGTCACAAGTAGCTCTTTGAAGACCTCTGATTCTTGTCTGATGGAAAAGACATTACTATAATTAACTAACTATATGGAGTCCTGGCATCCCCCTTTTCAGTAGTTTTCGTCATGCCCGCAGAATACTGTATCTGTTTGCAACAAATGAGAAGATGGTTAGTGGGAACAACATAGCAGAAGCTATTCTTTTGTCCTTGTGTGGAGCTGCATGATAAACTACCCCCAAAACCCGGTTGCTTAAAAGAAGGATGACTCATAGCCTTTCATCATTCACTGGATAGGCAAGGTTTAGGGGAAGTCCTCATTTAGGTAGTTTCATGAGGGCACAGAAAATGGCCATGGGCTAGTCTTCAAGTTTTATTTCTTCTGCTGTGGTAAACATGAGAAGAAGGCATTTGTTTAACTTACAGGTTGCAGTCCACCATCTAGAGGAACCAAGACAAGTTCTGAAGAACATTGCTTTTGGACTTGCTTCCTCTACCTTGCTCAGTCGCCTTCTCTGTATAGACTAGGCTCTTCCTAGGGACGGCACTGCCCAATGTAGATTTAGCCCTCCTATACCAATTAATAATTGAGAAAAGACTTCGTGGGGCTGAAGAGATGTATGGTTTAGCAGTTAAGAGTTCTCTAGCTGGTATGCCAGAGGACCTTGGTTTGATTCCCAGTACCCATATGGTAACTCAGTCGCTATATCTCCCATCCTTAAGGATCTGATACCTTCTTCTGGTCTCAGTAGAAGATACTGCATACATGTGGTGCACAGATGTCCATACAGGCAAAACACGCATACGCATGAAAAATTTAAAAAGAAAATGCTTCAAAAAAATGGCCACAGGCAATTTTGTGATTAATGTTTCCTCTCATCAAATAATGTGAGGTTTGTGTTGACAGATGAAGCTATGACAGCTGGAGAGCTTGGAGCCCAATATGGGACATTCTCATGTAGGCAGCTGGCTGTTCCGAGCCATTAGACTAGATCTCTGCTCCTAACACAGCAACTTGGAATCTAAAGGGACCTGTCTCAAGAGATGTAGACAGTGGCTGTATGGTGTCTTAAGACTTATCCCTGAATCATCTTCTGTTCGTGCAGACAGGTCACACAGGCCATCCAGTTTCAAAGGGAGTGTGATGATGATTATTCTTGACTGCCAACTTGCCAGAACTTCGAATTATGATGGGAGGGGGGTTTCTGGAAATATCTATGAAGAATTTTCTAGATTAGGTCAGCAGACATGGGAAGACCTGCCCTGTATGTAGATGGCACTGTGGGTTTTGGTCTTGGACTGTGTGAAAAGGAGAAATCAAACAGAGCCACAACCATCTCCCTTGCTTCCTGGCTGGGTGGAATGTAAGCAGCTTTCTCAAGACCCTGCCATGAGGTCTTGAGTGGACCAGCAAACTGTGAGCCAAAGCAAACCCTTCCTTGGCTATTTTTGACAGACATGTTGTCATGGCGATGAGAAAACTAGCCAAGGAATTCAGACGATGCCTCTTGATAGGAGGAGAGGTATGAGGCCACAGCAGGAGGTGGGAGAGGTATCATTGTCATTGGTACCCATTCATCTTTCTACTGCATCCACCAGCAGAAGCATGTGCATGAGATCTGAAATGGGAGATTCCTGTTCTCCCTTGGTCTTTATCTCTGGTCTCCATCAGCACATGCACACACATGGGGATGAGGACAGAGAGGCAGACAGACAGATAGACAGAGAGAGTCTAACAGATGTGTCTCAAAAAGAGAACTGGAACCATGATGTATCGTGTGTGTGTGTGTGTGTGTGTGTGCGTCTGTGTGTGTGTCTGTGTGTGTGTGTGTCAAAGTGAATCATGACATTGTGGGTTAGCAAGTCTGAAGCCTGTAGGGCTGCTCACAGTGTCGCAGGGCAGAAACTAGAAGACATGGGTTCTGTGGTTTCTTCTTCTTCTTCTTCTTCTTCTTCTTCTTCTTCTTCTTCTTCTTCTTCTTCTTCTTCTTCTTCTTCCTCTTCCTCTTCCTCTTCCTCCTCTTCCTCCTTCTTCCTCTCTCTCTCTCCCCCCCCCTTTCTCTCTGATCAGGTAATAACACCTCCATTACTGAGATCATCTTGTCAGGACCACATCCAGAAATACCTTCTGAGCCACACCAATGTTCAGGCTTCTTGATGTGACTGTGAGCTGTGGCCTAGTCCAGCTGACTCAGAAAACAGCCTTCTATAAAAAGGACATGCTGATTCATACACGGGCACAGTTGAAGATCTGGAGAAAAATGCAAAATCTTCCACATAGCCAGGGATTGTGGAAGAAATCAGATGTTCAAAGAAAGGAAAAAACATTGTAGGCCATATATACAACTTTTCTATTTAAATTCACTTTTTGAAATTTATTTCTTCTCTTTAATTTTTGTTAACCAGGATATAATCTCATACCATTATGACATACCTAGCCAGAATATGTCTTGTGGTTTGTTTCCCCTCACCTCCTCAGCCCTGAAACATCCCAGGTCTCTTCCTCTTTCATGTCCCATGAGTCTTCCTACCCAACCCCAGTCCTTCCTCATCAACTGTTCCTACCTTGTTTTGGTTCTCTTTCTAGTTTTTTAGACTTTACCCATGATTACATCTGTTTACATATATACACATGTACATGTTTAGCTGATATTCACGAGTGAGAGACAATGTATGGTTCTTGCCCTTCATAGTTAGGGCCATCTTTCCAGCTGCATCCACTGCCATAATCTCATTTTCCTTCACAGCTGCCACAAGAGGCTTCTCTAATGAAGGATGAGCTGCACTTACCTGTGAGAGAAGAGTAAGAAGTATTTACAGCATGATTAGGAATGACATCTCTTTAGAAATTGGCAGTATTAAGTGTTCCTTTAGGGGCCATGACCTCACAAGCCATGGGAGTTGGCTGTGTTTTCAATACCAGGCATGAATTATTTCCTATTGAATGGAACCTGGATGTCTTTTGTGTTCTCAGCTTGAGCCAACTCTACCAAGCAAATGCTTGTGAGAGTCATTGCAGTGCTGATGAGTAAATGTTGTGAAGGATTTGGAGGTTACCAGAAGGAAGTCACTGTGCTTCTGGGGAGAGCAAAGAAGAAGTGGGACTGGGCTAGTTTAGTACTTTCAGCCTGGCCAACTTTGTACCCCTGATTCTAGCCACGTGTCTGTGGTCTTCCTGGCCCATGGAAGACGTTGTCCCAGTTACAGAACTGCCAGGCTCCCTAAAAGAAGGGTTTTATGTTTCTCCGAAGTCTGGGTTTGTTAGAGAAAATACATCAAGGCAAGGCTTTAGACAGCTGTCTTCATTAATGCCGTGCCGAAAGGATCTGACTTTCAGACAGATCTAAATTTGATTGAGATACCGTAGCATTTGAGAAGCATTGTTTACCCCAGGAATATGACTTTAGAAAATGCAGTACCAACTCAATTCCGATGGGAGATGACCTGATTGGCTGATAAGAGTATGAAAATAGTGGTAAAGTGCTCAGGACTCTTGGATGTCTTGCCTATAAATATGTACGCATACTGCAGAATTCCCTGGAAGAAGACGGCATACAATGGTCATATAGTCATTCACTGAACTGTATTTGTTGAGGACTGAGAAGACCCATAAGCCATCAGGCTACTGTTGGGGTGACTGATAAGATCTGGAAATTTCCCTGTACCTACATCCTTTTCATGTTCTGTTTCTGCCCCATGGCTGGTCATTCCCTTCGTTTATTTGACCAAAAGTAACAAGAGGCCACTGCTGTGCATCTTCCTGCTCTTTCTTCTGTGCACAGTTCTAGTTCCGAGCTCACTCAGCTATAGTTCACAAAACTTGCTCTGCCATTGGCCGAGATATCAAGAGATCAAGAGATAATTAATACAGATTAAATAGTATGGCTGGGGTGATGAGTGTGCTGGGCCTTTCTCCTGCTACTTCAGAACTCCTACTTCGTGCTTGTGTTTCTCAACAAGGTATGACACCCTAGCCTCCCCACAAAGTATTACGTAATATCTGCAGACATTTTTATCTGACACAATCAAAGGGGATTATATGCTATTGGTTCCTAATTGATAGAAGCCAAGGAGACTACTTAGTGTGTTACAATACAGGAGAGCCTCTTGTTTCTAGTCATGTAATATCTGATTCAAAGTTATGTAGTGCTAAGTCTAAGAAACCCTGTCTTACATTATGTTGCTCATCATAGGTGCCAAGAGCCCTTGCTTCTGGGGACGGGCTAGTCTTCATTGGCATTCTGCATTTAGAAGATGTTTGGGGTTCTAAAGGCAGGATAAGGGAACGGTGAGCAGCTGGTCAGTCATCCCATGGTTCTTATCTACCATGAATTAGTTACATCTGCCTATCAGACAATTACTCTGTCAAAAGCCACATGTTGGACTTTGAAAACATAGACATTGAGTTCTTAGAATGTGCAGGAGTTAAAATTGGCAAGAACCCCATTCCAGGGGGATTACCTACCTCAGTGAGAAAACATCGTGATGGTTACACAGTGAGCCTAAGGTTTCAGTGTTGTAAGGGTTATGACGGCCTTTCCATTGCCGCAGAAGAGGCCAGGCAAGCTTCCATGATGTCAAGAACCAGGCAGTGTTTTCCTCAGAGGAAGCCTGACCCACAGGTGGCATTTTAATCCTGTCACTCCACCATATGGATAGGAATAGTATCAATTTGTTTCTTCATTGGTGAAGATTTTTACAGGTGACAGTGGATGGGCCATTGACAGAATTGATGACAGAATGTGTCTCTAGAGGGTCTGGGCTCATGACTTACACAGCGGACAGACAGACCAATGATGTAGCTGAGGGAAGAAGTAGAAAGGGAAGCTGTACTGAAGTAAAGCCCCGGGGTGACAGGGCACAGGTCAGGGCTGCTGGAAGGTCACTGAGATAATGGAGCTCATCTTCAGAAGCCTGCACTGGCCAGGGTGAGCAGGATCAATGGAAGAGGACCCAGCCTGGAATAAAGAGCCCTTTTGAAAACTATTCAAAATTTCCAAAGCACCAGGGCCTTTGGGAATATTATGGGAAATGAGTTTATAGTTCTTTGATTGTGTGTTAGAAGTTACGAACCTTTCTTTTATTTGCTGTAATTATTCAACAGTTACTGAAGTAATGGGCCTTTGAACTATGTATTCCTCTGGGATGATACTGCCCTCTCTTTGCCATGTCCGTTTATGGTGAGAACAATGTCATGGGTTTTGCATTTCAAAGAAAAAAAGAGAAAACAGATGTGGTTGAATTTTATTTCATATAACAGTATCCCAAATTTTAATTCTAAGATAGTACTGTTTTTTATTTTGGCAGAGAAAAAAATAACTGTAACGTTCCTACCTGCTAAATGAACAGAAAATGTGCCTGGATCTCAGCATGCATCTGTGTCACACTTCTGCCTGCTTGAAGTTTTAGTTGGCTTCTCTGTGAAGCCATTGTATGGTGCCCAAGCTATGAGAACTATGCCTAGAAATAGCGGGGGGTGGGGGTGGGGTGGTACGGCTATCTCAATAAGTGGATATAGAGTCAGATGCACCATCCCTTTCTAGCCCTAGCTAAGGGTTGCGATGACAAGGTTAATAAATGAGAAGCAGAATAGTTCCTTGGTGATTATTCTGTGTGACTCAGGCAGCTTCAGACAACCAAAGATACGAAGGGAGAAACTACCTACCTACTCAGGTTAGGTGAGCAGGGTCAGTCATGATTGTTTGTGTTGGGACAAAAGACGTGGGAATCAATGATGATGGACTGAGTGGGAAATCCAGGAAGGCCTGTTCAGATTCTTTCTGTCCTTTCTGTTCAGTCCTCTGCCCTCGTAGGTATGAGACAGGACTCCTTCTGAAATGGGGTCCCTAGGACTTACTACCAAACGAGGTGGGACAGAGAATTTTGGTGTCAGTAGCTTTCATACAGAAAGATGAGGCCTGGTTAGATGAATGTATATTTTATTTTACAGCTAAGATATTAGTTGTTTTTCCTACTGTAAGAGCACACTAAGTTAGCTCACAGTTTAAGGATATATATATATATTCATATATATATTCAATTGTGATATTCCATAGCAGTGTGAACATTAAGTGGCTGTTAATGTTCCTCCACAGTCAGGAAGCAGTGATGAATACCCGTGCTCCACTCACATTCTTGGGTGATACTACAATGAGGAAAGGTCTTCCTGGTCTTCCCTCATCATGTACGCCTGTCTGGAAACTCTTATATGTGCTCACAGAGGTAGATCTCCTAGGTGATTGTAGATCCTATCAGGATGACAATCAAGAGTAATCATCATTACAGTTGCTTTGGTGAAAAGGGGCTTCTAGGTTCTACAACTTGCTTTGTAGTAGCATGTGGTGGTTTGAAAGAAGATGACCGGACAATGGCACTGGGTTTTGATTCTACTGCGTGGACTGACTTTGTGGGAGCCTGGTTTGTTTGGATGCTCACCTTTATAGAGCTGGATGGAGGGGGGAGGACCTTGGACTTCCCATGGGGCAGGGAACCCTGACTGCTCTTAGGGCTAGAGAGGGAGGGGGAGGGAAAAGGGAGGTGGGGAGGAGATGAAAATTTTTAATAAATAAATAAATAAATAAAAATGTTCAAAAAAAAAAAAGAAAGAAGATGACCCCCCTAATGGGAGTGGCACTGTTATGAGTGGGTGTGGTCATGTTGGAGGAAGTGTGTCACTGTGGAGGTGGACTTTGAGGTCTCATTTGTGCTCAAGCTACACTCAGTGTGACACTCAGACTACTTCCTGTTTCCTGTAAGATGTAGGAGTCTCAATTACTTCACCAGCACCATGTCTGCCTGTACACTGTCAAGTCCCACCATGTTGATAATGAATTGAAACTTTGAACTGTAATCCAGCCACCCTAAATAAATGTTCTCCTTTATAAGTGATGCTGTGGTCATTTGCAGCAATAGAAACCCTAACTAAGACAGGGAGTTCCAGCATTTGTGCTTCCTTTGGGACAATTGAGGGGTGTTACAAGAGGCCAAGAGAAAGAGAGAGAGAAACTTGGTTTCCAAGGCCACCTCTGAGGCCCTCATTGAGGGGTACCACCCCACTGAACCTTCACAGAAAAACTCTCACTGAAATACACAAGCACAAACAATTATCTTAAAGTAAGACTTGGTATTCCCCCACTCCTTGTCTCCTTAATGCAAAAATGTCTCACTTTGACTTAACTACAAAGGAAGTATTAACTTACACAATGAACAGTAAACTTGAAATCTCAAATATTCAAAGTCTTAAACATAAATAGGTCAAGGGATTTTTAGGAAAAAGTTACCATTGAGATGTGCATGACAGATGGAGGACAGAACACGATACCATTAGCTGCTTAACTGGCATGCTTAGAATAGAAATTGAAGATATATGGCCAGCAAGATGGCTTACTGGGTAAAGGCAATGGCTGCTGAGCCTGATGACCTACCTGGCTTCAATCCTTTAGGGTTAATGTTCTAGGCTATCAAAGTGAACATGATGTTTTAATCAACCACAAGTACTTTCTTTCATGTGCAAATAAGAGCTACCGTTGATTCTTCTTACTCAGAGAAAGATAGACCTTTTCCTTTCCCTTGCAGATAAAAACAAACGCTCACTCTAATGATGCTGAATGACTTTGAGGGTTCTCTGAACTCTAGGAAATACACCTTTCTCTGATCTAGTGGAACAAAAGCTCTTTTGTCCTCTGGCCTCTGCGCCTAGCCTGTGCCTCAGACACCTAACAAATGGAGTCCAAACACTTGTCAACCAGAAGCAGAGAACTGAGTGGCGTTCAGTCACTCTGTGTCACAGGAGCAAGGCACTCTTACTTCCTTGGGATTAAATTGCTTCACTGTATTCGTGGAACAATGCAGCTACCTTTACCAGGTTTAATACCCTTAGCTGCCACAGGATTGACTTTGTGTGTGGAACAGAGGGAATGAGTCCAGTGAAAGCGGAATGGCGACCTATGAACTGTGGGATCCTTTTTCAACTCTGCGCAAGTCTCTCAAGCTCCCTGGTGTTCAACAGAAACAGCCAAAGCCCCCAACTCCAAGCACTTTGGGGGAGACCAGCAAATTAACACCTAATGTTTATTGAACAGTACATTAAAATAAGGACTATACATATCTTTTTCAATCCAACTAAGGCTTTAGCTTGATAGAATTGCTAACTAGACACTCAGCATTCTCTGAATGTCTACTCTTTTTCTCTAGTCATCGTATTAGATTTTAATAAAAAGTTCTAGGGCAAAATAACACTACACCTGAAAAATACATTAGTGTTGAGACTATAGAAGTTGTGTGTTTTATATTACATCATGCTTAAAGAAAATGTGAGGATTAATTATCAGCCAGCATGTTCTGATTACCCTGAAAAAAGTCCGTTTTAGAAAGACTTTAAATGTGAAAACACTAAGATGGGTAGAATAATGCAAATAATGGAAAATTATTTTACCTGGAGGACTTTTCCCCCCACTGAACTACCAAGGAGCACAGTTCTCTAATGCCTTAGGTATGTAGACAGTCCATTTTATTTGACCACCTTGGTGATTCATTAAATGGTTGACAGGTGACTGGCAAATGCCAGAGGAATAAAGAATGTAAATTAGAAAGGGATCTGAAGAAGCAGGCGCTCTGTGGAGTTGAGGCCACATCATGAATAAGAAGCAAACAAGCTGCAAAGACATTGGGGGAGGGGACCATCTTTCCATGCTCCATCACCTGACCCTGGCCTCCTGAGGAAGCATTAACGTCAGTACCATAAAATGTCACCATATGGGTGACTGGCATATGTATTTTAATAACAGAACTAGATCTAAAATTGCAGGATGCCTGGTGTCTGTACTAAATCCAATAATTTCTCTTTTCTGATCCTAATGAAATTTCCAAGGGGTATAAATTTATTCCTGTGCCTGACTTGTAAAATAATAAAGAATGTTTAATGAGGTGGTGAGCATCTTGACCGTGACCACACAGACACACTAACCCCTGATTATGGGTTTGAGGAAAGCTGTTGAATGACTCTGAACCCTAGCGGCTGCACCTACGTGGGAGAGTTAGTGCACCGTCTGATGGCAATGGAGTGCACATCACTGCAAGTGTAGTTCCCTGCTGTGCAGAACATGCCTAATACATGTTACCTCTTTCTAAGCTGATTTCTTTCTATGTGGAACAAAGGTATGTCCGTGCTTACTGGACAACAGTGCAGCATCTCGCAGACAATATATCCAATAATTAGGTAATAATCATCGCTAAGATGGAAGAGAGAGTAATATCTATTTGACATTTATCACCCCCCCCCCATGCAGTCAAATCCACGGTGAATTGCTTGTTACGTTGACCCCAGAGCAGAACTCGGTCGTTATTGAATTTGTTTGCTTTCTGTGGCTCTCAGCTCTTTCGGATGGTAGATATCTCCTTCTGCAATCTAAGTTCATCGCAGCCAACAACAGTTCTGGAGAAATGGCAAGGAATGGGCAGGAAGGAAGGCCCTTAAGATCAAATAAAAGATTGAAGATGTTAAGACCAATTTACTACTGCGAAGAGCATGTTGTATGTAATAAAAGAAGTGTTTTCACTGTCACTGATAGCTACCACTAAAGTGGTGCTTTTGTCATGAGCATTGCATGACGCTTTGTGCTGTCCTGTGACCAGGGTTGTCCGTCTGGACCAGTGCATCCAGGTTCTTGGCTCTCATTCAAAGAACTAGGGAAGTTCACATAAACAGCAAACAGTGATAAGGAGACGGCACAGTGCACACTGCAAAAGGAGCATTTGACTCCTTGAGGTTGAGTGCCAGGAGCAGCGAGGTACTGTTTGGGGCTTCCTTTATGGGTCACAAGAGAAGGGATTGATTGCTAAAGTAGGTGGCTTTCTGGTTTGGTTGACAGGCTTGAATCATGGAAGCGTTTCTTCGTTGCACGTCTTCTTTCCCCTGGTACATCTGACTTTAATCATATGCATGGCCAGTCATATGTAACCAAAAATGTTTTTCCTTTCCTAAAACTTCACTCAGAGGACAAAGGTTGTCTTACTGCATATGCATCCCAAAGCCGTCCAGGCTGGAATGGCCCCCTCCCTCTAGTTCCTAGATATTTCCCTGACGTGACTGAAAGGAAGCGCGGAGTTATCAATGGCTGCCTGCATGATTTGATGTGGTGTGCAACCCTGTGTAGGTGAGGGGCCCGAGATGCTAGGTGCATTGTTAGGAAGCAGGTGTGGGCTCAGGCAGGACCCTCATTTGCTAAGCTTTTTCTACACTTGCTGCCCAGTACCCTGAGGAAAGAGAGAGGAGGAAGAGGGAGATGGGGTGGGGGTGTCCAGAGAATACCTTAAAATGATATTCTTACCCCTTGGTTAGTTAGTCATTAAGAAATGCTATGATTTATGTCCTTCATCGTGAATAGCATATTTCAAAACATATTGAGAAGAAAATTCTTAGAAATGAATGAAGTCTATTTTTCCCCAAAGAACAAATATTTACATTCAACTGACTTATCTAGTGAGTCATTTAATTGAAATTCTAAAATTAGACTTTATAGACTGACTTCCATTCATATGCTAATGATCTCCCCTTCCTCCAACAATTACTCATTATGCTAAACTTTCTCACTATGATTTAAGTAACAGCTGTCATAGGGGCAGCTCACTTACCCTCATTCCCAAACATTTCCATAATACTAAGTTTGCTCATGGAAACACAGGAAGTGCTGAGGGACAGTGGGTTATTTTAAATATTTCAAGAAAATATAATAATGCCAAGTATGCAGTAAAGCTCATATGAACTCAGTAGAGTTTCAAATGTTGATTTCGACTCATTTTTGTTTTCTTTATCTCTGATCAAGTTTTTCATCACTTTGCAACATGGATTTTTAGAGGTTTCTAGGATTTAAAAAAAATTAGTTGCTATCAGTAGAGGACAGGAAATGAAAACAATATGACTTCTGCAAGGTCTGAGCTGTTTGGTTCCAGAGACCTTCACCTTCGTGGAACATGGGCGATTCTTAGGTTGTTGGGGTCAACCCCTGAATAAATGAAGGTGGCAGACACATCAGCCAGGACATCATGAACACAGAGCCACCCAACTCTCCCAGCCAGTCACATTTAGGCACTGATTTGGTGCCACCAGGTCAAAAGCATCTGGAGTTTGCTGCCCTCTTCTGTCAGTCACTTCTTACTAAGGAAATGCAGGGTTTCACAACTTTGCCTGCACAGCCCTTAGCTCAAGTCAATGACCCTAGAGGGCCACTGCTCTTCCCCTTAGCGATTTCAGGTTAGTGCTCATACTGAGCTGAAAACCAGGCCATTCTTATGGACAAAAGCTTTTGGTCTTAATTAGTGAGAAAAATAACAAACATAATATATGAATTTATGACTTGGATAGATAAATCTCCATTTATCTGCCATTTTCCCTTTCCCTGTGGTGAAGCCTCCTTATCTTTCTGGTCCCCCCTGCTCGTCTTACGTTGTGATCGCTACGACAATACCAAGAGTGGTCCCTAAACTCACTGTGAACGTTTAATTAATTTTCAAATAAATCAGAGCAATTCTGGTAAAAGTTAGGTGCATGCTGACCCAATAAAAACCAGACCTAGGAACTTATTAACAAAGAGAAGCATAAGGTAAGTGGACACTATGTTTAAAGTGAACCTTATTTATTATTATTATTATAGTTTGCATATGTATCTCATTGCCCAGCCATGGAATCCTCTAGGATAATACTCTACAGTTCCCCACTGCCACACACCACACACCTCTTGGATTCTACCCACCGATTGACACCCATCATCACTTATTGGATTCAGACTGAGAGGTGAAAATGCTTTATGTGTATAAAAAATGTTGATATTTTTATACTTCAAAAAATCCAGACATTGGGTATGGATGTAAGTTAGAAGGTTTAGAGGAAAAGGCACTAGGACTGGATCAAAGAAAATGCCGTGGGATTCCTCTGCGTCTGATGCCAGGGATGAGAAGTAATCATGCATGCACACTGACCTGGGCACCGTCATGCTCTGCTCGTAGACGGGATCAATAGCCCAAAGAATTCATGCCTTCCTGAGGCTCCCGTATCTGAGCTTAGATGGATGCATTTTGGCTGTTTCTTTGTCCGAAGCAGCAGTGGCTACAGACCTAATTAAGCAGGTACCTTTCTGTTGCTTTGCCATCCTAGCAGCTAACCGCCACTAGTGCATTTGTATCCCAGACCAAAATAATGCAATCTATGAATCACACTTCAGGAGTTACGCAGGAGTGTCAGACTCGCTGTCTGCAACATTTCATGAGATAACAATACCCTGGAGAAAGGAGCTTTATACAAGCAGCGTGGCTTCCCTGAGCCAGTGCAACTCATCCATCTCAGGCCCTGTCTTCATAAAAGTTGTAATTTTGCTATGATGTGCAAAGGGCTTGGGACGTGACTGTAGGCCCCAGAACAATACTTGAGTGGAGGCAGACAGATTTAGAGTAGGAAGTTTCTAGGTGGCATTTTCCCCATTCTTTCTATAGTGTCAAGATCTTTTCTCCGGGTAACCCTTGCCTAGACCTTAGGTTGGAAATAGGTCCCTGGCAGCCCAGGACTAAGTTCCACCATGGAACTATCATGGTCATGGTACTGCTATGTTGAACGTGAACACTCTTGTAGCTCACCAACCCCAGGCGAGGTGACTGTCTCCCGAAAGCCTCCCTGTGCTGCCCAAATGGCAGGTGTTTCAGTGCCCGCCACAGAGTAAGTGTTGTCCTCTGCATGGTTCTTTAAGGTCCCCATGCATAGTTGCATGTATGCAGATAGTTCAAAACAAAACGACTCTACCAGGACACCAGTACAGCCGAGTCCTGAAAAGCTGTTTCCACACCAGCATAAGGCCATGCCCCTGCGGTCTCTGTGGAGTGGATTCTCCATGTTACCAGCACTAACACCCCACTTTGTTCAACCACAGATGTGATCTGGTAATCTTGGTTAGATACACTGATGTAGCACCAATGTGTTTAGAAACTCACTTTTGAAGTTTACTAACTACTACCGTATATGGCCTGTATTCACCAGAACACTAACTCACAGAGCATAAGGAGATGTACTAGCCTCTTCCTTGAATTGTATTCGTAGAGTATTGTGTAAGTCTGCCTCCTCTGTTGCTGACAATAATCCAAAACAAGGGTTAGAGGCTGAGAGAGCATGACCAGATTTCACAGCAGATATGGCTAGAGTCTACTGAGATGTTCTTTAAGGGCGCTCTCTCTCCTGGATGTTGTCTTAAGTAGAGATAGCACACATTAGGGAACTGAAGGGTAACAATAAAAGTGAATGTGTATATGGGAAGCATGTTACAAATATTTTTAAGAGTAAACACAATATTAGGTAAGGTTATATAGTGTAGTGACCGAGGCCAAACCCAGACAGACAACCTGAAAAACCCCATGTTTGTGTTTGTGACTTACACTGTAAAGACTCCATGACAGGTGCCTTAGAACAAACACCTCTTTATGCTCAGGAACATATAGACCACAGTGGAGCACCAGGAGATGGTCTTATAATTAAGATGTGTACATGTGTCGTTGTGTCTTCTAAGAGAAACTCCACGCTTCCTAAGTCAGGTTCATCAAATGCACCTGAGTGCAGGCAGATTAGGTATAGTTACTTGATTCATTTTCTAAGTTATTTATTTTGGTTTTTTTGAGTTTATAGTATAATTATATTATCCCCTCTTCCCTTCCCTTCCCTGCTTCCCAAACCCTCCCACATATCCCTCCTTACTCTCTTTCAAATGTATGACCTTTTTTCATTAATTGTGGTTGTACATACATAGATTTATGTACATATATATTCTTAAATATATAAATACAACCTGCTCATTCTAAATAATGCTACTAGTATGTATGTTTTCCATGATGACCACTTGGTATTGGCTAACCATCTGATGTGCTAGCAGTCCCTGGGGAAGATTATTTCTCCCTCTTTTAGTATTCCTTAGTTGCCTATAAGTTTTTGTGGAGGGTTGAAGACTCACAGGCTTTTCTCTGTCCGCTTTAGCATTTCTGTTGTCCTCCTTGTTCAGTGGATGGCTAGGTAGTCAGGATTTATTCATAGTATTTCTAGTCTACTATGTAATATCCTTTTAAAATATATGTATGTGCATTATATAAATATATATAAACATGTGTTATATAGTCAAGTATTATATGGATGGATGTGTGTATAACACATATAGAAACACACACATATATATGAATATACATACATACATGAATATTACATAAAATATCCACACAAAGCATTATAAAGGTGACCATTTTTTTTCTCATTGAACCTTTTTAATTGAATACATTTAGTAACATTAATGGATACATAATTAGTATTTTGAGTTTCATTGGCATCATGGAGATATAATAAATAGATATCTTTTACAGCCTTGTGGTCTTTTGGAATATCTAGGTCTTTACTAGGAGCAGAAATCTGTTGATTTTTAAACTACATGTAGTTAAAGAAATTAAATAATAGCATTATTAAGTGATTTCCTGTTGCTATTTCCCTCATGAGCTAGGCACATATCTGTGGAGCAGGTGGCTGCCCAGGCATGAGGCTGAACCAAGGAGTCATGGCAGAGTTAATGCATGCTTGTGATATGACTGAACCAAGGAGTCATGGCAGAGTTAATGCATGCTTGTGATGTGGCTGAGTGAAGCTGTTTTACTAAAACTGTGCAGTCTGAAGAAAGCCACTTCTTTCTGCAAAATTAAGACAATTCACTTCCTTTCTGGGTGATCCTAATTCTAACTATTTATATTAAAGTTAAGATTTTTTTAAATATAATTAACAGGTTTGGGCAGGTTTTTGTTTGGGATTGCAAAGTACTCAAGAATAAAGTGGACAACATTAATTCTTTCATGTGAGTTTCATCAGATAACTTCACTTTGGTTAGTGAAAATGGAAATATCTCCTTTTTATTATTAATGAAAGCCTTCTGCCTGCTTTCTAATTTCATCACCTCTGAAACACTCCCAAGTTCTTCAAGATAAAGTCAAATAAAGAACAAAACAGCCTACCTCATGGCTTTGGATCTAAAATTTCAAATTAGTTCAGTCTTTAAAACTTTTAGAGTTCAAAAGTTTATAATGATCACAGGCCTAAAAGACGGTCTAGTTGGTAAAGTGTCTTCCCTACAAGTGTGAGAGGCTGAATTTGGATTCCACGTACTCCCATTGAGAGAGAGAGAGAGAGAGAGAGAGAGAGAGAGAGAGAGAGAGAGATCACCTCAGCAAGCTCCAGCAATCTCAGAGCTCAAGGGTGAGATGGGCTCTGAGGTGACTGACCAAGGCCAAGCAGCCTACCCAAAGCTTGTTCAGTGAGAGACTGTGTCAAAAAAAAAAACAGAGGGCAATTTAGGAGATCCCTAATATCTACTTCTTGTTTCCACACACTTGCACACATGTGTGCTGGCGCACTTACATATACACACATACTTGCCCGTGTGCATGCACACGCACACATACACATAAATAAACACATACAGTTGAGATTTCTTACACTAAGTGCAGACAGGCGCCAATGAAATTGTGCAATAGAAGGGAGAGTGTTCACTCTGACAAGAACCTTTGCTAATGGTGAAATTTGAATTGTGAGAACCCTAGGTGTCCTCGGGTCCTTTTCCTTGAGGAATGTGATGAAGTGTTGTGACAGTCCACCAACTCTTTGATTTCGGTGGCAGCATGGCAAAGTAAGACATTTCAAAACGGCCAGCTCTTTAGGCCTGTGCTGAGCCTTGTCATCTTAGCAGTGCAGACAGTCCATACATGGGGGAGGGTGTATGGCAATGTTGTGGGTCTATGTGACAAGCTTTAGTGCAGGAAAGGTTACATTTGCATATTCTCCAGTCCATTACCATCGCCAGGGTAAAGCCCAGTAACAAATGAGAGTTGTGAGTTCGCCTTCTAGGAATTATAGATGGTTCTTACTTCTCATTCTTCTCTCCGTCTAGTTATATGGAAGCCCTGACATTTCTAGAGGGCCCACACTGGGTGCCAGCTGTAGCTTTTATTGCTAACCATCCCACCAGTACACGCAGGTAGGAATCATTATCTCACTCCGACACATGGGCTTAGCGAGCATCCACTCAGCCAGTGCTCCTCACCGTACAGAGCCAGCAGTACATATAGAAGCCCCATATAGAAGTATATATACAGCAGCCCCATATAGAAGGTCATGGGGGTTCTCCAAGCCTCTCTTCCGAGACACTGGGATCTTTGGAGGGTCTGAACCAAAAGAGTGCCATCAAATTCCCCCTGAGGAGAGCATTGAGGTGGGAAGTGATTACAGAGGCTGTGGATGGGGAGTGAGGGACTGCAGCCACCTTCTTTTCTCCTGTTCAGAAACAGTTTGGAATGTTCTTCTGCCACATCTGTGTGTGTGTATGTGTGTGTATGTGTGTGTGTGTGTGTGTGTGTGTGTGTGTGTGTGTGAGAGAGAGAGAGAGAGAGAGAGAGAGAGAGAGAGCATGTACACACACATGGTCATGGTCAAGGTTCCTAAGACTTCCTTCCTGGAGGTATTGCTCAAAAGATATTCTTGATGTATACCCTATAAGCCATTGGCTAATAAAGCAATTACCATCTGGCTTATAAAATAAACTTGAATGCGTTCTTTACTAATTGCTTTCTGAAAGTGTAAGTTTACCTACATTCATCTTAGAGATGCAGTGACTTTGCGTGGAAGTTTAATTTGTAGGTACTCTGTAGATTTGGGTTTCATTTGCATAAAGAATATAATTCTACTGGGATATTATTATGAGGACAGTGTTTTTTTTATTATAGAGGTGATCTGGAATTATGCAACAAAGGGAAATTAAATTAAGAGGAAAACAGGCTTTTCATTTTTTTGACCTGTAATTTTCTTCTGTGATCTCATAGGCGAGGAGGGTCCGGTGCCAGCATCGCTTAACTATTTTCAGCAAATATGTGCTCTATATCTTTTGGGAAATTTTTCAGCATGTGTATTGAAGACTTCCTCCACATGAAATCAACTGGTTTATCTTCCCCAATAAAAACTAACCATCTTCAGAAGCCTTCTTATCCATCTGTCTTCAGCACCAACGTGCTTCAGGCTTTGCTCGACAGTTCTCCCAATCGTAATAAAGGAGAGATAAAGAGGGCAGGTTAGAATCTGCCAGGAAACTTTTAACCCCGGTCTTCACCTTCTCTGCCTCATTTTTCACAACTCCTCTGCTCAGACAACAGCTTTGACCTGCAGCAGTAGGATGGATGCTCCTGAGTCACTTCACCAGGAGGAGGGGTGGCTGCAAAGGCACCCCATTTCTCTCCTCCAGTCCATCTTTCAGATTAATAGTTCCCATTGTAGCTTCTGAGGTCAGGTTTTTATCTCTGGTCTCAGAGGTTGCTTTTTATTTCTCTGTTTAAAAAAAAAATCAGCTCTCTGATTTCTAAGAATAGAACCCACAGAGTTCACCCTATTGGCCATGTGGTCTGCCTGAGGACCCACGGAATTCACCCTATTGGCCATGCGGTCTGCCTGAGGACCCACGGAGTTCACCTTATTGGCCATGCGGTCTGCCTGAGGACCCACAGAGTTAATCCTATTGGCCATGCGGTCTGCCTGAAGACCCACAGAGTTCACCCTCTTGGCCATGTGTCTGCCTGAGGACCCACGGAGTTCACCCCACTGGCCATGTGGTCTATCTGAGAGAACTGAGAAACTTCATAGATTAATATTCTTAGGAACAACACAAAAGTGAGTTTTAGTGTAGAAGTAGATATTTTAGAGCATATATCCTGAAAGAAAATAAAGAACCAGCTTCTCGAACTGATTTTTTTCCTTCTTGTTAGGAAGAGGACACAGAAAGGAAGACAGGACACAAAATTTGCTAGCATGCACTGAAAAGCTCTTCAAATAAATAATTTCCCTTTTCAAATTGCGCTACTCCACTTCTAGCCTCAGATAATCATGAAAAGGTCTACTCTCTCTCCTTGTTTCGTTTTGTCTCTTAAAAGGCTTTGAAAATACGAATAGTAAAATAGCAGTATCAGTATGCTTACCTGGTCTTGTGGCATATTAGATTGTACCCATTGTTTTTCTCATCTGAGGATGTAAGAAAATGCTATATGCCAGGTTTTGAAATCATTTATTAAAATAATGTGTCCTTTACCCATGTAAGCCCAAGTAAAAATGGAGGAGGGTGGTGTAAATTATCTCTTCTTCATCTTCTGTAACTATTTAGTTGAGATATTCAGTCACATGTATGTAATCTCATGGAATGTGAATGTATACAGATGTGGATATGGAAAAGCTGGTACCCCAGGTCTTTTCAGAAGTCCTCTCTGCACTGGACCCGTTTGTGCATGAGGAAGACAGTCCAGTCATTATAAAGTGTTGCCTTGGCTGCTAAGCACATTGAATGAGTGTTGGTAGAGCATTGCATGTGCCCAGCTTTATTCCTCATGCTCTCCTGCTTCCTTTCGTACAGGGAGTTTGGATGGAGAGACCCGGAGCTGCCTGAAGTGATACAGATGTTGCAGCATCAGTTCCCTTCCGTTCAGTCCAATGCCGCAGCTTACTTGCAACACCTCTGTTTCGGAGACAATAAAATTAAAGCAGAGGTAAGTGCTCCTCACATCATCGGGTGGACGGTACTAGGTTCATAAATACTTAGGGATATTCAGAGTTGTGTCAGACAGAGATGCCAAAAAATGAAAATTACGCCATTGACTTGTAGACTCATCCTTGAGACTGAGACATAGCACTTGTCATCAGTCACACATGTATTCAGATGTGTTTTCTGTTTGAACCCTGAGGATGAGGAGACCAGGCCTGCCTGCCTGTCGTAGGGAAGCTGAGTCTTCAGTGCCTCGTGCTGCTATGATTTGCCTTTCTTTTTTTAATTTTGTCTTTGTGAATAATTAGTCTCTCAAGACTAAAAACTGCAAGACATCAATTGTTATCTCCTCAAATCATTGTCAGGATTCATGATGGGCTGTCTGCCTTTGAGAACTTATTAGTAGCATGAGCACTGCAGGCTTTGCCGTGGAGCCCAATGCTCTGAGCCATTCACAGGAGCCACAGTGGATATGATATGGATATATGTGATCCATTACAGAGCCTGTTGTCTGTGTCCATCACATAAATGGTTGTGAAAATGCCCCATGCTTTTAGAATACCCTGAGGTATGTACTACATTGTAGTGTGTTTTATTTCTAGAAAATCACCGTGGTCACTGTAGCTAACCCAAATTCTTTTTCAGATAAAGGACAAGCATTTGCATGCGAGGAACTGAGTAATCAAGTTTTTAAAAAGATTTTTATAAACTGTAATGAGTCATCTCCATAGCATGTAAGCAGCTTTGAGCATGCGTCCAAATTTGTTTAATAGGGGAAGGAAAAGACACGAGGATGGCGCTGCTTTTCACCGTGAATCTTAGCTTGCTTCCATCAGGATGCACGATTTTCCTTTAAGAAGTTGGTCATGCCTATCATCGGAAAAACCACATTTCTTTGTAGTTCTCAGAAAGCTGTGATTTGGTGTCTGGAGACATTTTGGACTAGAGGGGTATGGGAGTGGAACTGGTACCCCGTGGGCAGAGACCATCAATGCCACAGAGCATCCTGCAATGCACCTGGCAGCCACACAGCATAGAATTATCTGACCTTAAATGCTAACTAAGCAAGGGTAAATTTTAAATGTGAGAATGTACCTACTATTAAGATGACCTAAGTCACATTAAAGGTATACAGACGCCATCTTAGGATCCCTGCTTTGACACCCCAGGTCCAGTCATCATGTACAGGTTAGGGCAGATTGGGATGCAAAGTACTGAAAATATTCTGAGAGGAGACCTTTTGAGTTTCTCCCAAGGTCATGAAAGCTTCTTCTTTTGTCGCTGGCAAAATGTTGATGCAGGAGCACTTGGCGTGTCAGTCCCATGTGAACTGGGTTTCTGTGACTCACACCCCAAAAACACACAGTAAGGCATGTTGTTCACATGACGAGGCTCTCAGGGATGAATAGAAGAGCTCTCACATAGTCCAGATGGGGCTTCCGAGAGGTATGGAAAGGACCCTGGTTCATCCCTGTGAATGGTTGGGCAGTAGGCTCTTACCCACAGACTGGGCCTCCTCTGGTTTGAATCTCCTGATGTCAAAGGGGGAAATGTGAGCTTTCTGTCACGTTGTTTGGATGAGGGACAGAAGAGGAAAAGGAAAGTGACAGATTTTAAGATTTCAGAAGTCAAACATGAGAAAAGGAAGTCATCCAGTCAGGCTGCACTGCCCCCATGGCCCAAGGCAGTCTGAACTCACTTCTCTAACTAGCTCTGCACACATGCTCTGTGGACTGGCCTTGAGGCCTCTTGGCTGCCATGCAGCCTGACAGCAGATCTCAGACTTACTTGTATCTGTATCAGAACTACCCTCTGTACCCTGTGGGGGACAGGGGCTGTGTGCAGTGAAGGGGAACCAACGTATCCATCAAATCTGATTGAAGACGCTTCCCATGCCAGCAGCCAAGCCTGTCGTCTGGAACGGAAGCTATTGTCTTCTGGAACCTCTTTGCTTATCTTTAAAATAGTGAAAGAATGGGAAACAGGGAAACGATGTAATTAAATTTTAATGTAAAGAAATTTTAAAAGAAAGAAAAATACAATAGCAGAAACGTGTATGGAAAACCTAGTGGTGCTGAAACTCTATTGGTGATGTCTCTGTGGGATTGAAGGACTTGATTTATGTAGACGGATTAGTGAGTGGACATACTTTATCCACAATTATTAAGTTGCAGTTGTAACTTATGGATGGATGTGCACGTCTGAATGTGAGAACTTGTGTGTATGTGTCAGTGGGCACATGTATATGTTATATGCCAGTGTGCTTGTGAGCATATGTAGGCATGAGTTTGTCTGTGTGTACAGGTGTGTATGCCTGTGTTCATGTAAGTATGCATGCTGTTTGTGCATGTCTGTATATGTCAGTGTGAGTGTAAGTATGTGGAAGTGTTAGCATGTCATGTGTATGTATGTATGTGTGCACACATTTGCACATATAATTTTTTTTCTGTGAGTGTCATTGGGCTGCCTGTATCACCTCCCATTGTTTGGAGTTCCTCTAACAGCTAGCACATGAAGGACAGTTAATGTTATCAATGAAACTCCTCCTCCCCACTGGTGCCCCCATCCTCTGGCTCCCCATGATGACTGGGGTGACAAGGAAGACTATGGTCCTGTAGGAGTGAGAACATGAGATGGAACGTGTCTCCCCACTTCCTGTGATCATATGGGGAGTTAGGCATCTGTGTATGAACATGTGCACACACAAACACGTAAAGTCTGATAAAATTCTGCGTGGACGTGTTTTGTCCTCTCTTCCTTACTTAGAGTCCAGACTGTTGGTAATTACTCCCGCTTTGTGATGGATGGCTGCCTGTCATGTTTTCATACACAGGTATTGATTTTTTGTAATTACCTGTTGTCCAAATACTAATCTGGCAGGCACTAGCCTTTCCAAATTTACTCAGTCCTCTAGCCTTTCTATTGCATTTTATTGAATTGATTTAGCCCTTCAGTCTACATTTCATTATTGGTATTGACTCTGCTCACACAATGGATAGGCCATTGAGCAGAAGGCAGAATTAAATCTCCTCTACACAGAGGGCTATAAATCATAGCTCCCTCATTCCTTATCATGGTGCTTTGTACAGTTTTCTTGTAATGAAGGGGAAAAAATCAGTTTTGTTCAAAATGATGCCAGAACTTATAGGTACAAAGTCTTAGACTCACTTCCTTAACATCAGCAGATGAAAGGCAGGACTTTGCCGTTTCCTTCAGAGCTAATAGGCTAGTAGAGTTGAATGTGAGCATCCATGCAGCTCCCTGCAGTGCAGCCAAGCCTAGGAGCATCAGCCTGACGGTGTCCAGCGACTAAAGTGAAGTTTGCGTCCACCAGGTGACCCGATCCAGGGTAGTACATTTCAGTGTGTATGCTTTGAAGATCAGCAAGCACCCAAAGGTGGGCACACAGCCCCTTCAGAGGCATGCTCACAAGGAAGGCAGCTGAAGAAACATTAAAAGAGAGCAGAGGAAGCAGAGAAGATGGAAAGAGGGTCTGAATTCTGACTGGCAGTGTCGTGTGTGAGGTTTGTCAAACACATACTCCATGCTTCCTTTCCATGCATGCCATGACCCCCACATGTGGGAAATTTGACAAGTGGCCTGAGTCTACCAGAAATGAAGATTTAATGTAGAGTCTTGACCTGATTCCTCCTTATAAGAAAAATTAGTGTGGCTATAAGAATCTATTACTAACCTTATTCCCTTTAAAAATAAGGAAAATTGCACTATAAAAACAATCCTGATTATAGTTGCATACCCCCAAACAGCCCTCCCCATTCCTAAAGCCTGTTGTCATTGTCCCAGAAAGATCGTTGTAGAGGAGAGAGAGAAAGGCACCTCAACAGCTGGGTTTACACTAAAAGAGAGATCCAAATGTTACTGGTATGTAGGTTAAGGACTCCACACACACCAGGCAAGCCTATATAAGCAGCACATTGTCATACAGGGATCACACACGTGGGAGAACAGAGAACAGCTCCAGAGTGCTTGGAATAAGTACTTAAAATCCAGTTAGGGAAGTTGCCTGCATTCTGCAGTGATGGGTAGCCCAAGTTAAAAAAGAAAAAGAAGGAAAAAAGAAATCCGAAAATCAGAGGTTGCCAGAATAATACTATCTACAGTGCACCCACTTAAAACTGGTGGAAGAGGACTGAGAGTTAGCCTGCAGCTCTGGGGATTTATTTATATCTACCTATGCAACTTCTTTTTCTTTCTTTTCAGACAAGGGCTCACCATGTAGCCCAGGCTAGCCTTGATTTTCAGCCCCAGCCTTCTGAGTGCTGAGATTGTAGAAGATTATGGATGTCTGTCACCACTCCCAGCTGTGTGTCTTTGTGTGTGTACATGTGTACACATTTTATCCAGTTTATATCATTTATAATATTTTTTTTTCAAATATGGAAGTGTCTTAATTTAACTGGAACCCAGAAATGGATCTTTATATATAAATGTCCCTTCCTCCAAATTTTTTTTTTATTCAGATGGGTTTAAAACATTTTAGATGTTAAAGAGATTGGGACTCATTCCTGTATATTGCATATGAAGTATTTTCACTTCTGATTCATTCTACCTCATGTCTTCAAGGAAGGCTCTATCCATCTCTTTACTCAGTTGCCTTTGAATGACCCCTTCTCTGGAAGTTGTCCCTCCTTCCTTTGGCACAGAGCCTGTACTTGGTTGCTAGGCATCAGGAAGTAGAATGCAGTTGCTCTTATCGAAAGGGTGCCGGAGCCAGCACTTGAACTCTGCTTGTTGTATGACTCTGGCCCCGAGACCTCCAGGAAACTGCTTTGCTTCTCCGAGTCCTAGACGACCAGACTGAAGAGTGGCCGGGGGGCTCTGTATCTATGTGACGAGGACACCACTGTGCTGGCAGCGAAGAGCAGCTATCTCCTGGAAGACTTTATAATAGTTTAATGTGAAACCAGTGTGTGTAGACACCCTCTTCTCCTGTCCGTCTCCTGAGGTCTGCTGCTCTCAGCTAGGGGATGCTGAACCAGGAGGTGGATATTCCTGATCCCATCAGCTACAGTCGAGGCAGGAGGAGGAACAGGCTGGAAATGTGCTTCGGGCAATAGTCAGGCCCATGGTTAGCTCTATGGAAAGCGGAAAGCTTGCGAAGATCACAGCATCGCCGACACGGGAGGAAAGTGATGTGCCGTCCACTGTGAGCACAGTGCTGCCAGAGCTTATATAGAATGAGTGACGATGATGGCTAATACATTTTTAAAAGATTTTCCGAAAGCCTGGTCCTTCACACATGAAGGGTGATAGAGGAGGTGGAGCACCGGTTATGGGACCTCAAAGGGAAAGAACCGTGACTCACCCTCAGTGGAGGAGATAATAGGTTGGCGATATTGCTAACAGGCTGCAGCAGAATTAGAAATAAAGAAGATAAATATGGTTCCACTGAGGCATGATGGATGAGGGAGGAAGTAAAAATTATGACCCTTGGAATGCGGAGAGAGCAGGAGAGACAGAGACTTGTAGAGACACCAGGAGCTCCTTATTGAGAGGCTTTTGTATTTGATGGGAGGAGGCCTGGAGTGCTCCCCCCGGTCCCCATCACATGCATCCCTTCATCACCTGCCCTGGAGCCCCTCCCATTGCCATCTCCTGGTCCTGTCAGTGCTGTATCCGTTCCTGGGCTTGAGCCGATCAGAGCATCCCTCAGTCAGGCAGGCTCGTCTGGCCTTGGAGGTTTTTCTCAGAGGCCTGTCAATGAAACCTCAGATTTCAGCATGACACTTTTAGGTGACTTATGCAATGCGCCAAATAGGTACTTCTCAAAGTCCCAGAGGACACAGCATCCAGACATAAACAATTATCATACCCATGACAAAATGAGTTCATTAATACCAAGCCTAATTTGGAAAGGACCCAGTTCTTGATAGAACTATATCTTAATAGTCTCTACAGTGGCATCATGACCACATTCACAGAACGTAGCCAAGGACAGAAGTTCCCACTTGGGAAAGGTGGGATGGAGGGATGGAAGAGCCAGGGTGTTTCTAGGAGGCCCAGCTTCCTGAGGATTTCACATCTTAGCTGGTGCCTTGCCTTGTGTTTCTAGACCACAGGGAGGGCAGCACAAGGACACAGCTAGTCCTGGGGATCTAGGACGGCCAGAAAATTTCAGGATTCCCCAAGTGGACCCTCACAAGGTTATTGGAGAGAGAAGAGGTTAGAAGCAAAGAGGTGTCAGCTGTGTTCCTTCTGGATCACGGCTTTGTGGAGTCAAGACAAGTCAAGCATCAGAAGACAGAGATCGGGCTGGTCCACCAGCCTCCTGAGCACAGGTGACCCACAGAGAAGATGGTGTTCTCATGACATGCCTTTGGATAAGTGAATTTGCTCTCCTTCCCTCCAGCAGAGGAGAAAGATGGAGAGCAAGAAGGAAGGAGAAGAGAGTATGGGTATTGAGGTGCATCCAGCCTACTTTGCCAGGGGTGTGTTGGGCACAGGGCGGTGGCGTGGGGGTAGGGTTCTGAGTAGAAACACGGCCAGACTTGGGACTGTGTAACTGCCCTGAGGTCCCTTCAGGAGGCTGGAGGGCATCAAGAAGTCGGACCATCTTCACCGCAGAACTTAGCAACCCAGTGTCAGAATGAAAGACTTGACTAAATCACCAGGTTTATGGTGTTCTCTGCAAGCCAGGGACGAGCCTAGAGCCACCTCAGAAGCTGGGTGGTGACAGGGACAGCCATACAGCCAGTGTCCTTTGAGCTCTGTGACATAACCTTGGTTTGTTCAGTTTTCCTCTGGGTTATTTTAATTGTATTTTTTGTGGGTCACCCCCTCCTCCTGTTTGAATGGATCCTCCTCTTGGCCTGCCCATTCCTGGAATAGCGTCTCGTCTTTATAGTTATGAGAAAGAGAAACAAAGAGCCTGCCTAGATACCGGTCAGTTCCTATAGTGTCGGGGGCACAGGGATTACTCTCTAGGTTTTGTTTCCTTGGTACGGTTTATTTTTTCTGACAAGGTCTCGTGCCATGTAAGCTGACCTTGAACTCCCGCTCCTGCCTCCTCCCCCTCCCGAGTGTGGGCATGTGCCACTAAGCCAGTTTTCCTTGCTACGTTTCTGGAGGTGAAGTATTTCATATGTACCTCCCCTTTGGGGGAAGTATTTCTCTTTTGTTGTTGTTGGGGGGTTTTTTGCCATTTCATTTTTTATTTTTTATTGATTTTTAATTTCATTTTACATGCCAGCCACAGTTCCGCATCCCAGTCCCCTCCTATCTATTCTTCCCAATGGGTAAGGGTTCCTATGGGGAGTCAACAAAGCCTGGCACATTAAGTTGGGGCAGGACCAAGGCCCTCTCCCCTGCATCAAGGCTGAGCATGGCATCCCACCACTAGGAATGGCTGTGAAAAACTAGCTCATGCACCTGGGATAGACCCTGGTCCAACTGCCAGCAGCCCCTGAGATAGTCCAAGCTTCACCACTGTCACCCACATATGGAGGGCCTAGTTTGGTCCCATGGAGGCTCCACAGCTGTCGGTTTAGAGTTCATGAGTTTCCACAAGCTTGGTTCAGCTGTCTCTGTAGATTTCTCCATATTCCCTTGCTCATATAATCCTTCGTCCCTCTTTTCAATTGGTTTCCCGTTGCTTGGCTCTGATTCTCTGCATCTGCTTCCATCAGCTACTGGATGAAGGTGCTATGATAATAGTTAGGGTATTCACCAATCTGATTACAGGGGAAGACCAGTTCAGGTACCCTCGCCACTGTTGCTAGGAGTCATCCTTATAGTAGACCTTTATCTGAAGCACTCTTTCCCTCAGAATGTGATCAACTTTATATGCAACCTAAACAGGTTCGCCCAGCATTCTTTGGGAGCAGTGGCCTCTCACCTCCTGGTAGCCATTTAATTCCGAATTGCTGCCAGCTCGTTACCCTTAGGCCTCACTTCCATGCTTAAAAAAAAAAATCTCTAAATCATCAAACCAAGGAGGATGCATCTTGTTTACCTGCCATCTTTTCAGTTTTCCCGTCTAAAATTCTGTAGGTTTTCATGGCACAGAGCTAAGGAGAACATTTTCTCCAAACCATGAATGCAATGACGCAGGAAGGCTGAAGCAGCACCCTTTGTCCGTGCACAGCGCACTCCCCCATGGGTTTCCATCCCATGTCTGCGCTAGCAGGGTATGTCCGCTGCCTCTGTTTTTGTGAATCTGTCCTCAGTAGGTGAGCTTGACCTCACTCCCGAGTTCCAACTTTCCTGGTGTTATTGCCCCATTTCATCCTAAATCAGAAGTCTCAGATCCTCCCATCCCAGTAGCACTCCCTATGTAGAAGGGTGTTGCTCCCTGGGTTCCACATGGCCCTTTTGGAAGTGTCTGCTGTTTTTTTTTTTTTCTGAAGTTGTACACTATGAATGTTCATACAAGATGCTTTCTGTATTCCCCAAGGATCTCTACGGTGGCTAATTTTAATTCCCGTAACTGTTTAGAAAAACATAGAACTTTATGATTGAGCATGTTTACTTGGTTAACAATGATGTGTGAAGAGACAAGCTTTCCCGCAGAATTCACCAGAGCCTTGTTAAGCCAAAATTTTCCGTGGAAATGTAGTTAAGAGTAAATAATACTATAATATCCAATAGCCATAGAGGTGTAAGGGTGGACAGTGACTGCTGCCGTAGAAATGCCATGGATGCTTTCAACACTTCATCTCCAGGGAAGTCATAGTCCTCTGCATGATGTCATGAGTTTTAGAGAGGGAGTGAGGGCAAGCCACGAACTGTAGGTGATATAGAATCGGTAATCTAAAACAGGACTTTAAGGACAATGAAGACAGCATTCCCCCACACGGTATAATGTATAAAACAGGTCAGTATCAAATAGTGACAATAAATCATTTTTTAAAAGTAATTATTTTATAGACCTATAATGTTAACAAATCTGCATACCAAAGAACCTTATGAGCTTGTTTTTACATAAACAAATCTGAGCTGCATATTTAATGCTATAGAATGTAGATGCAGTTTATGCTTTTCAGAATTGATCAGGTTTTTTTTATTTCATAGTCGTCATTGATGAGATCGCCCCTTTGTATAAATACGTGCATAAATGGTGCAAATGTGTTCAGAAACGTTTCAGAGATTGTTGAGAATTCTATCCTAATCCCAACTCAAACATCAGTTTAAAAATCAAGCTTTCTAACCCAAGACAACTCAAAGATACATCAATCTCGTGTTTACTCGCTGAGGAACAATGCCAGGAAAATACTAAAATCCTTTTCTTCCATAATTGAACTGTGGTGTTTCCATGAGAGCAGGATACTGTGTACCTATGCAAAAACACTCTGTTTGGAGACATCATGGTCTCAAAACTGAGCTGCAGTGCTAGGTCAGCAGTTGGTGGCACTGTGTGGCATGACAGCATGTAAAGTTCCATGTGTGTCTGGGGCCAAGGCTAGAGTGACACATACTGCCAGGGACTCCTCAGGTTCATTACCCATAAGGATTTAAATTATTATGTAAGAATGTTACATTGCTTCTAGATTGTGCTTAACTACCACAATTAGATACACTGCCTATGGGGTCAGAATCCACAGGTTGTTTCAGAGGAAGTTGGGTTTTTTGTGTTTAAGAAGTTGTGACTGTGCCCAATATCCTCTTACAGAATTCCAATTTGATTTTACGTGGAGACACGGGAGAACTGTTGCCAAGAGGCAGGGGAAAGTGAGAATTAGGCCCCATGTTCACATTCGGGCTTCATCTTGAAATTGTGTTTGGACATAGTTTGAAGGAACTGGAGGGATCTCAGAGAATGTAAGGGGGATTCTTCAAAAACGAAAGACATCTTTGCTGTAAGAATGCTTTTATTAGATATGAGCTTCAGATGAAGCGTTTCATATTCATCAGAAAGTTAATGCTCATAATGAGGCTGAAGAGCTGGCTCAGCAGTTAAGAGCACTCGCTCTATACCAACACCAAGCTCTGCTTCCCAGTCCTCATTGGTACATGACTGTTTTTAACTCCAGTTCTAGAGGATTCAGTATCATCTTCTGGCCTCCACAGGCAATGTCCACACATATGTACATGACATACATGCAGATGAAACACCCATGAAAATCAAATAAAAATGAATACGTCTTTGGAAAAAGAAAGTTAATAATCATAATTCTGATTTAAAGGTAAATATCAAAGTATTTCAGATAGTCAGCAGTTGGGTCCTTGGTCTTGAGAACTACTTAACTGTTTCATGCTGTGGCTGTAGAGGACATTGGATTGCCAGGTATTTGTCAGTAGTAAATCTTGTCAGTGCTTCATGCAGGCTTATGTTTACATTTTAAATGACGAAACGAAGGCAGAATTAGTCCATGCTTTTGTAATCTGTCAACAGTTCAATGAACATCTACTAAAGGAATCAAAAGGAAAGGGTCATTGGTATTTTTTGTTTTATTTACTTAATTTGTTTTGTTTAGTTTTACAACTGGCCTGGTCACACCCCAGGAGAGGAAGACTTTGGGGAAAAAAGAAAGAAAGAAAAACAGCAATGTAGGCCAGGTATTCACATTGACCGTGAACCACTTGACAGTCGAGACTCAACAGTTTTGAAACAAAAACGACACACACCTCCTGGAAGATTCCAGCATCATCTCTTCTCACAGAGGCAGCAGCAGAGCAGGTCCCATCGTTCACAACAGTTCTCAACACAAATGACCTGTTAGACCAGAGTGATGAACTGTTCTGAGTCAGCGTTGTAGATTATTAACATCTGAATAGAGTAGAACTCTCATGATTCTCATGATTCCAAGCCAATGAAGTTCAAGCCAATAAAGAAGCTCAATAGGTATCAAAGGTTTACAGGGCTGCTATCAGCCTGGAAGCCTGTTAGATCTTCTTTCTTTCTTTCTTTCTTTCTTTCTTTCTTTCTTTCTTTCTTTCTTTTCTTTCTTTCTTAAAAAAAATCCATTTCTGAGAAAAAGCCAATCTTAATTTTCTTCTTATCTCAGATGCATGCAATCTATTTTAATGGTTTTTACAGAAGATATGTTAAGTACCCTACTCCTAGTGTGACAAGACCCAAGTTTACTAATGGTAAAGTGCTCCAAGATGTGGCTTTGATGGCCTCATGATTACAAAAGCGGAGGGTGACCGAATGGAAAGAGTGTCGTTTGGGTGATGAGCTGAGCTGGGTAGGTAAGTCTGCAGAGCCACAGAGGCTGACAGAGGACACTTGATGTAACATGAGGGCCGGCTTGTTGGGGTTTCCGTCCCGCCCGGTACCCCAACAGCCGGCAAATCCCAAAGAGAAATTACACATAGGACTCCATAAGGTTATAAACTGATTGGCCCATTTGGTCAGGCTATTTATTAGGTCTTATAACATATATTACCCCATTATCCTTATCTATTTTAGCCACATGGGCTCAGTACCTTTCTCAGTGTGACAGCTTACATGTTGTCTCTTCGGTGGTCTGTGCAGGAGTGGCTGAGAGAGAGCTTCTGCTTCCAGAATACTCCCAGTCTCTTTGCTCCACCCCTACTTCCTGTCTGGCTTTCCCGCCTATACTGCCTGCCTGGCCAATCAGCGTTTTATTAAAATATGATTGACAGAATACAGATAATTCTCCCGCACCAACTTGAGACCCAGGGATGCTTCTCAACTGCTCCCAAGTGTTTCCTGGATGTTGTCCTGCAGTGAGTAGGAAACAGCAATTGATAGAGCTCCTTGGACTGCAGAGAGATTGTAACATATATTGGGGATATTAAGGTCTATTAGACATGAGAAGTAAAGAAACATTTTTAAAAAAAAAAAGACCAAAAGAGTCATGAGGAAGGAAGAGGATGAAAAACAAACAAACAAAAACCAGAGTCATCAGCTCTGGGCATTGTTTAATGGTGTGGCCATAAATCAAGCAATGAACCCCTTGACCTTGGTGCTTCCTCCAGCAGAGCAGGTAATCATTTGTCTTGATTCTCCCAGACCTAAGTTCAGCCATGTCATTTGCAGATTACTTCATCTAGCTGCCCAGAGAGTCCCAGTAGTTGGCGCTCGAGACGATGATGTATAGATTACTACTGTGGAGATAGGAATTTGAAGATCAGAACAAGAGGGCACAGCAGCCTCCCGCTGTCCACAGGTGTGCAGATAAAAGCAGCTGCTTTGTTATCTACTGAAGGCTGATGCGCTGCTCCGGAGAGCATCACCCGGGCCTCAGCCACAGCCCTGAGTATCAGCTTCCTGCTGCTGCTGTAACAGATGTCCACAAATCCAACTGCTTCATTTTAAATAAAGTTGTCATCTTAAAGCTCTGGAGCACAGACATCCAAAATTGACCTCTGTGGGCTGAAACCCACTGCCTGACAAGGAGGTTTGTGTTGCTTTTCAGAATTGCCTTGGCAGAAGCGATTTGCCTTCTTTTTCCTTTTTTTCTTTCCTAACTCCTGCTGGTTTTCACTGGGTCACAGCCTCTTCAGTCTTCCACGCCATTTCTAGTTGGATCTTCCTCCATACTGTCACCTCCCTGATTCAAACTTTTTTATCTTCCTCTATCGTAGTAAACGGAACCTTGAGATTCTGTTAGGTCCGTCAAAGCCATCTAATAGAAGCCTTCTGTTTGGGATCAGCTGATCAGCTACTTCACCCCATCTGTAACCTGGATTCGACATTGTCAAGTAACATTGTCACAGACACCAGGAATTAAACCATGCATGCTTTGTAGCACCAGCAGTAGGTGCCATTCTTAATACTGCAACCTGTTAGAATAAATAAATATTTCTCTCAATAAGAGCCCTGGGAAAGTATACCTCAGAAAAAAAAATATTCCTGTTGCCTTGCTCTGTGGAGTCGCCTCCCCTCAGATAAGGTTCCGGACTCCCTGACTAGGTTATGGGCATCAGTCCTTTTCTCCATGATGATTCTATGGTTTTCAGCATAATTGCATTGATCATACACCCCCAGTTGTTATTATGAAAAATCTCCTTTCAGCTGCTTGAGTGGACAATCACAGTTTCCTGGATCTTCACATTCAGTCTTGCCATTTTCTACCCCTGAGTGTCTACATTAGCCCATCCCCCTTGCAGGTTATAATATTATCTCTCAGGAAAAAACAGCTGATGTTTTCTTCCCTTTGCCAGTTTCCCTGGCTCTAGATAGAGTTTTTCTGCAATGAACATCCTAAGAAATGAATCAATAGATGATAATTTGTTCTGCAATTCAAATTTTCTATTTTAATATTTTAATTCTGCCTTCCACCCAGAAGAATGACAGCAGGATGGGAGGACTTCATGTTATGAATAATCTTCCTTATTGTTCTGAATCTTGTCTGCCTCTTTACCTTATAACCCAGGCACACCTCACAGAAATTGGGTATTCATCTACAGACCTGAGTGAGACCTATTTCATGCGATCTTAGATATTTTTATATTAGAGCAAACAAGCCATCTGCATATCTATAATTAGCTAATATATTCAGCATCAGCCTCTATAAACAAGATGCAGGTGCACATAGCTCAGGAGCACAGTGGTGGCATTCGCTTGTGGAAAAATTCCTGCTGCTTCACAAATGAAGAAGTTCAAAGGAAAACACTTTCTACATATGCAAAGTGTTTACCTGAGCTCCTGTCTGCCTATTCAGTGCTGTATAATATTCTAGAACTCTGAAATAGCTTCTTAGGCACTGAAATTTTTATTTTTTTTTTAAAAAAAGCTGTTTTTCTTTATATATGGGTTTCTTCAAGAGGGTGGAATGACCAAACAGGATGATTATAAAGTTTCCCAAATCTAGGGTTAAATCTTCATTCTTCAAAATTGTATGGTATGTGTGCTCAGTGCCAGGTAGTACCCTGGACCTTGAAGAGCTGAGTTGAAGGCTTCAGGTAATATCTCTGTCCTCACAGTGCTTATATCCTACAGACTTGGGGTGGGAGCAGAAGTTCATGGATGTGCATAAAACAATCAGGAAATAAGTGGAAAGTATAATGAGACCCAGAGAAGGGGAGGAAACCCTAAGGCAGAGGGAAGAGGTGCCAGGTGAGATGGGCATTTCAGTAACTACTCAGGTTTGTCAGATGCCGTTGTGATGGAAAGGGAGCCATTCTGTAGCCTTCGTGGAGCATGTCCAGATGCCCAGAGCAACAGAAGGCGAATGCAGTCAATGGGAGATGATGACAGCCAGAAGACAGGGTAGAGTGGACAGAACCAGACCCTGGGGGGATGACCTTCTAACGTGGGATGTGGGGGATTCTTAGCAGTGACTGACACATCTGATTATGTGTGTTTAGTAAAAGAACTGTAATTATTGTATCTCCATAATTTAAAACTCAAACCAAAACATCCTTTGGTACCCTCCTGCTTTGCCACATATCTTAAGGGTCTATCAGCCGGTTAAAAAGAGAATGAGTACCCAATGCCTGCCTTCCCGTTTGGAGAGGAACTTCATCCACCAGCACATAGAACTCACAGGACAATTCTTGAAGAATTTAAAACAGAAACCAGGTCATTTATATAGACTATGTTTCTTTAAATGCATAATTAGAAAGTCACTAAAGAAAGTAACTTGATAGTTTAAACACAGGATTCGAACATTAAAGATTTTGAGTTCTTGAGAAGATGTGCACATCAAGACGTGAAGTCTGAATGCAGAGTAAAATCTGAGCTTTTAATTACTTATAATGTAGGTTGGAGACATTTAATCTGGCAAGCTCCAGTGAAAGTCTTTGAACTGAAGTTATTGATGTAGAGAAATAATTGTTCTCAGCCTCGGTGGCTACATTATCTATTGGAGAGTTGCAGGCCTCGGGCAGGACCTTTGGCCCTGCAAGTAATGAGTTAAAAGAACAAAGAATATTAGTGTTAGATATCTTTAATTGCAGCAAAATAAATGAGTGACTCATTTTGGTGAGGAGGCAAAGGCCTTCCTTCTTTCTTTTAAAATTGTGTGTGTGTGTGTGCAAGTGCGTATGTGTGCGTCTGTTATTTACTTTTCTATTGCTGTGATAAAGTTCCATTGCTAAAGCAGCTTACCAAAGAAAGATCTTATTTGAGCTTATGGTTCCCTAGGGATAAGAGTCTGTCATGGCAGGGAATCGTGGCAGCAGGTGGCAGTCATAGTAGCAGGAACAAATGAGAGCTCGCATCTTGAACCTCAAGCAGGAAGCAGAGAGTGAGCTGGAATAGCGCATGCTTTTCAAAACATTAAAACCCACCCCCCGTGATACACTTCCTCCAGCAAGGCCGTAGGTCCTAAACATACCCAAGCAGTACCACCAACTGGGAATCAAGTATTCAGACATCTGAACATCAGAACCTATGGAGACGTTCTCATTCGGACCACCTCTCTCTCTCCCTCTCTCTCTCTCTCTCTCTCTCTCTCTCTCTCTCTCTCTCTCTCTCCGTGTGTGTGTGTGTGTGTGTGTGTGTGTGTGTATAATGTGTTCATATATATGTTATATATAATATATAATTTTTGAATGTTTATGTGTGTATAGAATTTTAGTAATTTAGTATTATTGAGTTTTAAATGACTGGGAGAATTTCTAGGCCTTCAGGACCCTTGCTAAAATCTTTCACCCATTCCCCAGAGTTATACCTCCTTCCTCCTTAAGGAATAAACAACAGGGTCAGGATGCCTGTCAGTGTGCTTGATGGGATGTCTTAGCACATAATTTTACTTTTTAATTCAAAAGTCAAGGAGGATGCATTCAAAAGTATCAAACCCCTAGTGTCCCATGACTGTTCTGCAACTGATGGACACTGCTGAGTGAGTGTCACTGAATCTGCTGAGCAGCACCGCCGAGGGCTCCTACTTAAGATGCCATACCGCAGAGGGATGTCTAGTCCCAGCTAGCTCTGGCTTCCAGAGAAGCACAGGAAGAATTAAGGGAAGCATCTGATGCTTGGGTTTTTAACTTGGCTGGGTCACAGTAGGTTGAGTCTGGTAGAGCCCCGGAGAACTCTAGGTGGTGGCATTGTTTTGCTCTCTTGCTCAGACTTTGGGATTCCCAGCTGGCTGACCCTCCAGACCCAGTGGCAGGGTTCAGGGGAGATCATAGGTGGGTTCTATTGTTACCTTTTGGGCTCAGGAAACAAGACCATCAGATTAAAAAAATAGCAATAACAGTTTATACAATTGGCGGAATTGGTCATATTGACGGAGTCTGCAGATGTGAAGAAAACGGGGAAATAGATTAAGACCCTTCCACATTACAGGGAAATCACTGACGTGCTTTCACAGGTACATTGATGCCTCTGAAGCCACAACCTCCATTGCTTCCGTCCTCTGCTGAGGACCCTGAGGTTGGTCCTTCCGTGCTGCCACCTCCATCCTTTCCACATTCACGTGGATTTCAGCATCTTCCTGGTATTTCTAGTGCCCTCAGCATCCACTCTAGGAGGCATTCTCTTCAGGCTGCCACCACTGCCTCTCCCCCACCTTTTCAGGGCTCTCTATTCTTGAAGTCACTCAGGGAGCCCACAGACGGCAGGGACCCAGGGCTGCTGGCCAGAGGTGCTTGCTGTAATCATGCAATTCAGCTTGGTTCTCTTTTTCCTTTAAAATTTCTAAGATTATTAAATTCTACTCCACAAAGAAACCAAAGTACCCCTGGTGACATATCAACAGAGGTTCTTTCTAGCAACCTGGAGGCCCAAGTTCAACCCTCAGGACTGACATGGAGATAGGGACGGCTGACACCTGCAGGCTGTCTTCTAATTTTCATGCATGTGCAGCAGCCCGTGTGCACTCACACACTGACATACACACTCACACACTCCCATAAACACATAAACACACACTCATGTAAACACACACTCACACGCATGTAAACACGTAAACACACTCATGTAAACACACTCACATAAACACACAAACACTCATATAAACACGCACACACTCATGTAAACACACACGCTCACATTCATGTAAACATACACACTCATGTAAAAATGCACATGCTCATGTAAACACACACATTCATGTAAACACACACTCACATAAACACTCATACACTCACAAAACGCAAACACACAAACTCACAGAAACACATGCACACACTCAGAAACACACGTAAACACACACACCCTCATGGTAAAAACATGTAAACACACACTCATGTAAATGTACACATGCTCACATAAACACATACATACACTTACATAAACATACATACACACACACACACACTCATGTAAATGCACACATGCTCGTATAAACACACACTGTAGGAGGAGGCCACTTGCTCATCTCCCAGCTGCCCAGAACTAAAAATAGACACAGAAACTGTATTAATTAAATCACCGCTTGTCCCATTAGCTCTAGCTTCTTATTGGCTAACTCTTACATCTTAATGTAACCCATCTCCACTAACCTGTGGATCACCACGTAGCAGTGGTTTACCAGCTAAAGTTCCAACCAGTGTCTGTCTCCTGCGACTCCATAGCATCTCTCTCTTTGCCTTCCTTCTCCCAGCATTCAGTTCAGTTTTTCCTGTCTACCTAAGTTCTGCCCTATCAACAGGCTAAGGCAGTTTCTTTATTAACCAATAAAAACCATAGACAGAAGGACCTCACACACCAACACACACTCATGTAAACACATATACACACACTCACATGAATACATACACACACTCATGTAACACACACTCATAAAGACACACAAACTCATGTAAACACATACATATACAAACTTATATATGCACATTTGCATAAACACAGACTCACATAAGCACACATATTCACATAAACATGTATACACACACTCACATAAGCACACAAAAATTAATGTAAAACAATCAAATGTGTCACTGCTGTATTCTGAGCAGTTTAGAGTTTGTTCCCACACTGCTTGCCTCTCTGGAAACCTTCTATGGACTTTACAGTGGAGCCTCTACCTTACTGTGAGATCCGGCAGACCAGAACCAGCATTTAATAAATATTCTTTCTCAGCTGTAACCTAGTCTCCTGGATATTGGTTATTTCTACAACAACAATCACAAAAAAAGAGTAGGATTTGGAACTTGTAAGATGCTTCATAACTGCGTACAGAAAGGGAAAAAAATAAATGTATAACAAGAAGACCCTTTCAATCATGTAATTCATATAATAAAGCCTATTTTTGATTCTATACAATTTCATGAAGTTAGTGAAAATCTTACTTGAAGTGGCACTTTTTAAAAAAAATTCATGTAATTTTAAAATAAAATAAATGTGAGGGGAATTTCTACTAAACACACACCATTGCTCTTCCAGTGGAATATGTTGTGGTTTCTTTACTGTTTATTATCCATTATAACTGTGGGCTAAAGATGCCAATTTTCCATTTTGCATGGATAAGGGAATAGTAAATTTTTAAATGTATGCTTTTATGTTAACACAATGAAATTTAAATGAGGGGCTGTGTCTCTCATAAGTGCTTTGCCATCTGTCAATCAACCAAATTATGGCCGAGATGATTATCGACAGCATGCTTGTTTATTAAAAATGAAAGAGCCGAGAAATCACAGTCAAGCTATGATTCCTTCCTTTGACTCAGGCATCGTGCTTATAGCCCTATCTGCCAAGCAGATCTGGATTTTGACACTCTACAAGTCATCTTCCTGTCAATCATCTAGAAGGTGCTGAGTTTCTTCCACTGGGTTAGTCTTGATGGCTTTGCCTGGTGCCCAGTTTATATCTTAGGAATATTCATTAGTTTGTAAGAAAGCATTTTAGAGCAGAGTTCATGTTTGCTCAGAATAAATGCAGCACCCCAGTGATGATCAAAGTCCCCAGAGCCAGCCCTGCAGCGTGCTGCTACGTCATACTGCAGGTACCCTTCTCTCTCTCCATCCCTCAGCCCAGGCCCTGACCTCCTTGCTCGTCCCAGTGCCCCTCATCACCAGTGTACATCCCTCAAGCAGTCTGCTGCCCCTGACACCCACACCCTCTCTTCTGGTTCTGTTATTTGTTTGGTTCTTACTTCCTGGGTACAGGAACTGTACGTTCAATTCACCTGATCGTCTGTAAGGGAAAACTGCAAAATGGTGACCACGTGACTGACGATCTCTCCCAGGTAGAGCTGCCCCCAGTTTTTACTCTTCACTCATCATACTTGCCTCTTTCCTAGCTTCTTCGTCTCCGACTCCTGTCTAGACATGTTACCTCCCTAAATGGAAAGTCTTGGCCATCTAACCCTCCCCTAAAGGCTAGACAGGATAAATCAAATGAACAGCGTCCTGATCTTTACAAAAATAAAGGCTTGGAGAGAATATCTGGGAGCTTCCTATATTCTGACGTGATTTAGTAGTTTTCAGATAACTAGGTTGTACCTTTACCTTTTGGAGTTTGGATCTTCAAAATTTACACTAGTGCATACACAGAACATGCTAGATCACATGTGGATTTCCATTCTCTATACATAATCTCGTGAAAGTATATATTTTCACAATGAAGAAATGAAAGAACGTTAGTGATTACTAGTCTAAGGGAGTGTTTAAACTCAGAAGGAGACGTCTAACTTGTTCCCTTAAGATCGGCATCTGAAGAGCATCTGTTCGGAGTCGACACTTATGTCTTTGAATTTATCATGAACTCGGTCCAGTGCATGTTGGCACTGAGAAACAGGGAAGGAGGGAGAGGGAAAAGGAGGTGAACAGATGAGGACGCCTGCTCCCCTTAGCATGGAACCCCTCGCAGGTTGTGTCGCAGTCTTGTTCACACTTCCTGGGTCCCAAAAGCTGGAACAATTCCTTGTGTCTGCAAACAAGTAGGTTTTTTTTTTGTAAATAAGTTACTTATATTATTATTACTGTCAGTTGTTCAGGATTCCTTGTTCATCTTTGAAGGAATTTTTATGTTCATGACAATTAATTTGCCTTTATTTGGTGTATTTAGCTCTTCTTTCATACACATGACCTATGACCACCTCCCTTATGAAGCTTCCGTCATGAAATTCAATCCTCCCACATTGGCTTTTAATGTTGCCTTTTATCAGATAGCAAATTCTAACTGCTGTTAACTATATTTTTCTCATCCATCCCTCAGCTATTTTGACTCTGTCATCAATACCCCAATGTTTTATTTATTGAAACATACAATATTTATCCATGAGATAAAATAATCCCTTTTGATTCCTCCTTATTAAAAGTGGTCTTTATTATCTGGTATGCCAAAATTACAGATCAAAATTATGCTAAGTTCAAAAAATCCATTTTTTTGAAATTTCATTAAAACTACAAATAAATTCTGGCCAACATTAACTTTTCAATATCTAGTTTTTCATCCACGACCTGGGCATTTTGTTCTATTTATTGATGTATCTGTTTGTGTTGCTTAGCAATGCTCTCTAACTCTATTCATGAAATTGAAGACCAAGGCTCACCAATAATAAGAGGACAATTAAAACTTGAGGCTGATGTCATTTTTCATAAAGTATACTGGGATGGTTGAAAGAATTCTAAAATGTGACATGTATAGGGTGACTCTTCCTCGCTGTGGTAGAACATAAACTACTGTCACCTTTTAGACAGCATCGGGTGGTTGAAGGCATGCAGACCCTACAGCCCGCCAACCTCAGCACGTGTGAACTGCTTTTCTGTGCACTTGTTGCTTATGTACTCCAAAACAGGCAGTAAAAAATGTCTGTCCTCATGAGACTAGATAAAGAAGCTGCAGTATACACTTTCAGAGGAGCATATCTATCCTATTAGTAAATGCTGTGAATCCGCATGCCTTTGAGAGAAATATCATGTATCTCTTTACTCAAATAAACATCATCAACATGATTTGTAATCCGTGCAAGCAGAGAGAAGTATGCCCACCACAATACCACTCAAAGACCCCTTGTGGATGAGTCCCAGAGGTGTCTGGGCATCAGAAGCACAAACTAGATTCACACCTACTTTGATATCTATGCCTGCCTCAGTGTCCCCATCTAGAATAAGGCTGTGCGCATTTTGTCCATCATGTTCACAGTCAATAATTTTCCTGGTCTGCCCCTCATTAACGTTTGCCAATATGGTGAGTGTGTGCTGGGTTCTCACTGTGCTGGCTGTCTTTACGCCAGCCTTAGCTTCCCCAGGAAACATTCACTCTCACATCCTGCGGCTCTTCCACTTTGTTCTTCACATTTATTTACCCACCTATTTCATAGGTGGGGATCATACCTTACCCTCTGGCTTCTCACTATGTAGTCAAACAAATGTCTAACCTTTAGAATTTACTTTATGCAAGTTTGAAGAATGGAAAGTGATGTTCCCCTATTCTGTGATCCTGTTTTCGTTAATTCTGGGTTAGGCCCTGCTGTTTTGGGACCACATCCTAACTTTTTTTTTTTTTGATATGTGAATCTTCTGCAGTTTCTTCTCATCCTCTCTTTCCTTGCTGTCCAAGAACTTTTGGTCCATTGCCATGCTGTTCTGTTTATTGTCGCTTTAGACTGTGTTCCTTGTTCCATAGTCCTGTAGTTTCCCTATGATTTTTCCCTGTATTAATTCCCATAACACTTCTGGTGATTTTTTTTACTGCCATTCTGTCAAAAACAACTTTGAAACACAATTTGACTTTGGATTAGTAGAGCTTTAGTTTTTACCCACATGAAGGCAAATGGAAGTCTTATGGTCATAAAAGGTTTCAGAAATGTGGTCCTACAAGCACATTTATTCAGATAACTCTTTTGTACCTCAATAATATATATAAATTTTCTCACACAGAGTCCTTAACCTTTGTTTATTTCCACAGAATTCTGTATACTGTGGTCTATTTTTTATTAAAATTCTGATTCTTGTGTTGTACAAATGCATAGCAACGATATCTGCTGCTGTGGGCCAACTTCAAGTTTAAAGGGTCCTCGCACTCAGCCTTAAAGTAAGTGTCCTCAAAGGGTAACTTAAGCCCCAGACAGAAGCTCAGGCAAAGGATCCCTAGGAATAGCCCAGATCCAAGGCTTCTCCCTGAAGATAAAAGTAGATGCTCTTCCTGGGAGGGCAACACCAGCACCTCTTTACCCCTGGGTAATTTGGAGTCAGGTTTCCTGGAAGAAAAGAAGAAATAAGCAAGAAAAACTTAAACCAGTATTGAGCACAAGAAGAAGAAAAGCAAGTCTGCCTTGAAGTGAGCCTTCAAGGGAAACTCCTCTTTACTGTGTTCTGCACATGCCTGAGAAAACAGGGAGGATTGTCCGGAGTTGTAGAACAACCCATCTGTCAGTCATAAAATGCTAACCCTATTCTCACCCCTGGGGCTCCCTCTTTCCTTCTCCTGTGACATGAAAAGAACCCAGAAAAGACCTCAGGTCTCTTTACTCAAATGTTTTCTTGTACCAGTCCTGTGCTCGGAGTATAGACTATGTTTTTTCTTGCTATTGATAGATTTCTACTTAGGTGATTGGGGATGATGGCTTAATAAGTGAGACCATAAGGACCTCTATTTGAACCTCCAGCACTCTTGTAAAAAGCTGAGTATGGCCATGCCCCCATAATGGGACAGAAGGGTTTCCCAGCTGCTAGCCAGCCCAGGTTCAGTGAAAGATGGTCTCAAGAGATTAAGTGGAGAACAATAGACCAGGACACGTGAGTCCATCTCTGGCTTCCATATGCACGTGGATGGGTCCATCTGCACACATATATGCAAACACCACACACACAGTCTATACATATATTACATATATTACTGAAAGAACCTAGATGGGCATCTTGTCATGGGACAGGCTGAGACCTCCTCAGGTAGCAATTGGGGAAAGAACTTGGAGAATCAGCTTGTAATTTTTCTTGTATTTTTTTAAAAGTCCTCCCATGACTGCATTAGACAGTGAAGAAAGCTAAGGTATCTTTGGGGTTCAGTAATTCTGGTCACCAAGGACGATATGGAGGACGTGAGACCCCAGCCCTCAGGAAGATGGCTGGAGTTGCACTTGGTGTTTGTGCCTGTTTCTTCAGTGGGTAGCCAACTGCCCGCACACTCACGCCTGTCCTTACCCCATTCTCATGCAGTGTAACTGACCAGAAACCTTCATTGTGGTCATTGTTAGCAAAGGAGAATAGTAGTCAGAGCCTTGCAGTGGAGGGAAGATGGATTTCTTCATGGTGTTGCAGGGATTTTTGTGTTTTTTTTAAGTAGCTTATATCAATGTGTCACTGTGTAGAAGATAGTGATTCATACTATCCATCCAAATTAAGGGTTCCTCCCCTCTTCTTTTATCTCTACAAATGATTGGACCCTGTGGTGCTATGAACTTGAAGTTAGTACAGCAGTAAAGTAGATCCTTTCAGAGGTTCCTGTGACAAATGGTTGCCTTTAACCACTTATAGACAGAAAACTTTACTAATATTTACTATAATCACAGCTACTTCACTCAAGTGAAAGGTATTGAAAAAGATTAAAAATTGTAGGCAGAGGCTGCTCTTTCTTTCCCTGCCGCCTAGTCCTGAGATAATTACACAGAAACTATATTGCTTAGATCATTGCTTGCCCAATCACTTAAGCATATAGCTTGCTAGCTCTTATATCTTAAATTAACCCATCTCTGTCAATCTGTGTATCACCACAAGGCTGTGGCCTACAGGCAAGGTTCCAGCTGGCAGCTCGTGTCTTCCTCTTCTGGCGACTACATGACATCTCCCTGACTCCACCTACTTTCTCCCAGCATTCAGTTTAGTTTTCCTGCCTAGCTCTATTCTGTCCTATCACAGGCCAAAGTAGCTTCTTTATTCATTAACTAATAAAAGGCAACCCATATACAGAAGGACTTCCCACATCAAAAAATGTCAGAGTCTCTTTACCAAGGTGTTTTTCTGTCACATGTTCTGGGAACTGCCTGTGGATGATCTTTTCTGATGCCAGTGCCAGCCAAGGAAGGACATGTTGGTGGTGTCAGAGTCTGTGGAGATAGATACCTTTGTGGGGTAGCAAAGAGTTTATAAATTATAGGGACTTTAGAGTTGATACTTAGGTGGCAAGAAGAAAGAACTCACAAATACTAATGCATCTGTAGGCTTGTGCCATCCACAAGCATCCCTTTGTGCTGTCTCATTTGCGTCCTAACAATTCCCTGAGTAGGCAGGGAAGAAATACACACTGCACATCCAAGTAATTTCATGCAAGATGCAGGTGGAGATGAAACTTGAAGCCCTACACATCCTCCACCAAGGTTCGGGAGTAGTGCCTGGGGAAGTCTGTGTAAGATAGAACCATCTGGCTCATTTAATTTCTTATTGAGGCATCTGTTGCCATGGTTTTGTTTTCTCTTCTACTTATTGGAAGTTACTCTGTTAATTGAAGTGTTCTCTTTAGTTTATATTTCATTTAAAAAATTATAACACCTTGAAATTGAGAATCTGAGTATTTTTGTGTAATCCCAGTTCTTGGCATAAAAAGGAATTATTTTTCTGATATATATATAGAGAGAGAACTGGGATTGCTCAAAATTGTTTAAATGCCTCTAAGAAAATCTGCTAACTTACCATGAAAAGAAAAGCAAGCATTGCACTCCCTTTCAAAACATAAATTAATTCATTTTTCTTATATTGAGATCATAGCTAGGAAAACTCTTACTGGACAATATTTGTGTATAAAAAATTATTTCTTAAATAGCCAGTAAATCAATACAGTTGATTAGAATCATAAAGCCCCTATTGATTCATTAGCCATATTCCAGATGGGATTCTGATTGTATTACATAATATTTTCAATTTGCACTAAAAACCACTTTATAAAGGTACAGCTAGGAACTGCATTCCTTCTTTTCTTGGCTCTTGTATTTATGTTATTCTTTCTGGAACTTCATTTACATATTGGCCAGCTAATAAGTTTAATAAGACTATCCTTTAGCAAGTTGGTATACACTTACAGTTCCATAACAAATAATCTTTTTGTAAATATTTTTGTTATTTTTTTTGAGAGTTTAGCGTCTTATGTATTTTAATGGTATTACCCCTTCACATGGTATAGTGGTTAATGCTCTGGACTCCGAATCCAGTGATCCAAGTTCGTATCTTGGTGGAACCTGTTCCTTGAGGAAGAGACCTGGTCAGTCATCCTCATCAACTCATACCTTGAAACCCAGTTCAACTGGGCTACCCATGTCTGCTTCAGTATTGTGGGGGGGCATGTTTCATTTTACCCCTTCACCAGCTTCTCCTGATCCACGCATTGCCAGGGGGTGGGGGGAACACGTTTTGTTTCACTCCTTTGCCAGCTTTTCCTACTTCTACTTAATTCACTTTGAGTCTCTGCTTTTTAAAAATAATAATTTAAAAAGTCATCAAGTCTGATCTGTACTACTCTAATACTCTTGGGTGTGAGGCTATTGCCTCGACCATGGTGATCTGACTGAGCAGGGTCACAGCTCTAAAGAAGAAATGATTATTTCCCACTAGCTCTAGATTCCAGTAGATCCTCAGCTAGGGTGAAACTTCATGCCAACCTCCCCTGGCATGGGCCAGAATTTTGTCCTGTTTGAATTTGCTCAGGTCTAATGCCTGCCTTCATAGTAACATATCATTATATCCATCGATTAGTGCCATCTCTCAACCCTCATCAAAAAAGCCTCTGATCGCAGCAGATAGTTATTAACACAAAGACCTAGAAGTGGTCAATGGGACGAGAATAAGAGCCCAAAGCATACTTAGTCCAAATGGAACATCTGTATTACACACCATCCTTCAAAGGCTCAGGGGGCAGCATGGCAGAGCGGTGGGAAAGACTGTAAGAGACAGGAAGGATGGATGACGTCAAGAAAACAATATTTTAAATCTTGTTTGGTTCTGAGAACAACCAGCCCTATAAAGTGCCCTTATGTCATCCATATTCATAGACATTAACTGTCTAAAAAAGTACAGAGGAGCCACAATTTGAATTCCAGGGAACCCTAATGCTAATGGTGTGCTGTGTCTCTGATACATAATTTAAAAACAAATATAACTCATCTTGATTGTCCTATTAGGCAGAGGGAGTGAATTGTTTCACATAAACAGAGGGAGGGAAAGAGCAAATGGAGATTCTCTCTCAAACTCTTCAAAATGCCTTCCACTTTGTAACTGAAACACACTGTGGCCCCTCTGAGGTACACCTGTTTATTATTTGGAAGCAAGCACATGGGCTTATGTTCATTCAGGTTCTATAGAAGCATCTGTTGCTTCACTAATTTTATTTCACAAGCCCAGTATTCAGAAGCAGAAAGATCTTAAGTTCAAGACTATACTGAGATACTTTTTTTTTTTAATGAAGGAAAAGGAAAGAGCAAAGAAAAGAATATCTTGCCTGTCAACAACCCAACAGGACAGGCAGTTTTGCTTTGGTTAACGAAGTCATACTTCATCACTGAAGGTGGAGGCCATCAGCCTGCCTCCTTTTAGTTCTTGATAGACTTAATCTCATCTAGATCCTAACTAGGTAGAGAAATAGGTATATCTACATAGAAACTATTGACTACGTCAGCCAATAATAAACAAGGTAAGGCTGGCTCTCTGGGATAAGAAGGAATAAAAATCTTTTGTGATCATTTTCTGATTTTGTCAGGTTCAGGGATGTAGTTAACTCAAACGAGCTGTGATCGTCCCATCTGCATTTCCTATTGATTTTATTTAACCACACGAATTAGTGCAAATAAATCTGATTTATTCAGGAGATCTTAGGAGAAGAAAAACACAGGGCCATTCGACTGCATGCTTAGCAGTGCTGAGAATCCGGGCACTGAGAACCTTAACTGCTGTACGGCTATGGAGCAACAGGAGGTTGTGCGGGCAAACAGTGGCACAGCAGCTGCTTTGTTTAATAAACTGATTATTTTCATAAGATTCAACAATCGCACTCTTGAATTTATCCAGAGGAATTCAAAACTAAAGTACATACAAAATCGAGCAAATGTTTAGGTGTCTTGGTACATAATTTTTAAAACTTGAAAGCCACAACCTAACAGAGAAGCAGATAAATTCACGATAGTATATCCAGAAGCAGGATGTTAATCAATTATCTACTCACAACTGAGGAGATATTCTTCACCTGGATTTTATTTTATTGTTGTATTATATAAAACATTACATATTAGCTACCATAGAGTTGTGTTTTAATAATCCATAAAACCTAAAGCCTTTTAAGATTTGACTTTTAAGGACTTGTGCAGAAAGAGTTGGGGAGGTGCTGCAGTCAGTAAAGTGTGCTATGAGGACTTGAGTTCGTGTAAGCTTCCGCACTTTTCTGTGGACACCCGAACCTCGAAACAGGCGCGCGCTTTCCTGACTCGAGCCCACGAGAACGGACGCATGTCCTAGGGGTTTGAACAGACGACACACACACAAAGAGACCGGCTCATCTGCCAAAGAGCAAGTGGCAAATGGCAGCTTTATTAAGCATAAGTCGGGTATATATACTGTGGGGCAAAAAGACACCAGCCCCCCATCAGGATCAAGGAAAGAGAAAAGTCAGGGGGCCGCACCCAAGGTCACAGAGCAGCTGAACAGAGAAAAGAGGAAGCCAGGTGGGCGTGCTCAGGCTCAGAGAAAAGCTGACCCGGGAACCTTGCCTGCTGCGAGAACCTTGCTTGCAGGTGGAATTACCATGACAGTAGAGTTCTCTCTGAGCTACACCCTTGGGCCGTAGGCGAAATTAACATAACAGGAGAGGGCAGTTCTATGCTACACCCTCAAGCTGCTGCAGTGGAACCAGGAAGCAGAACAGCCCTGCATAGCACCTCGGGGAAAAATGGGGAACCTGTGTACCTACAAGTTCGGATCCCTGGCATGCACATAAAAACCTGGAGATGTGGTGGCTTACATATGTGATGCCAACAGTGGGCAGGTGGAGCCAGAGGGGTGCCTGGGGCTCCATGAACTCTATATTCAGTAAGAGATCCTCTCTCAAAATCTAATGTAGAGAGCAGGAATTGTTTTAGTTGGGGTTTCTATTACTGTGAAGAGATGCCATGACCAAGGCAACTCTTATAAAATAAAACAGTAATTGGGGATGGATTACAATTCAGAGGTTTAGTTCATTATTGTCATGGTGGGAAGCATGGGGACGTATAGGCAGACACAGTACTGAAGAAGTAGCTGAGAGTCATACATCTAGATTGGCAGGCAGCAGGAAGAGCATGTGAGTTATTGGGCCTGGCTTGAGCTTCTGAAAGCCTGCTGCCAGTGACACACTTATTCTAGCAAAGCCACACCTACTCCTGCAAGGCCACACCTCAATAATGCCACTCCTTGTGAGTTTATGGGGGGCATTTTCATTCATACCACCACAAGAAAAGCAGTTAAGACACCCAACCTCAGCCTCTAACCTCATGCATGTGCACACATACACACATGTGTCAGCCAAGCACATGTACACATGCAAGCAAGAACCAACTGTTCAGCTTCCAGAACTGTTATTTCATATTACTTTATTAAATTGCATAAATATGAAATGCATTATTACAAATTAAACATATTTACAAAATTAAAACGTAACTTACTAACTTCCTCCCACTTTTAATATATCTATGCCTGATATCTGGTGAGATTTATTTCTTCTCTCTCCATGACTTCATCATTATTAGAATTCATAGAATTATAAAGCACAGAACACATATGCAAATACACACAGAGGGGAAAAAAAGGACTTTCCTTCTAGCCTTTGTGTACACATGGAGCACCCCTCTGAGTTGAGGCGATGAAGTGGCTGGGGCTGCAGTGCAGACATGCTCGGTTCAACACACACACACACACACACACAAACACACGGTTCTGAATGCTGCAGACAAGCCCAGGGTAAAATTGTGAGGGAGGGACATTGTTTCCGGTTCCATTGTTTTGTTTTGTTTTGTTTCTTAAATCAATTCAGCAGTCCTTTCAGATGACTTCCCCAGGCATCCTTACCCCCTGCAGGCTGTGCACAGTGCACAGAAGAGAACTCCGCATTCACTCAGCAGTGATGTGCCCTGGGAGTCCTCCCCTCTGTCTTCTCTGGTGCTTTTCCCATGGGAGGCACAATACACAAAAGGCTACATCATGCTTTCCGGATGAAAGAATTGGGGTTCTGTGAGCACTGTGAGGCTTTCTTCTTCTTCTGTTTGCATTGTGTGCATGAGTGAAAACACTTCTCGTAGGCTCCCAGTGAGTCATCAGTGTTCCACCCGGTGTGCACGAAGCCTTCCTTCCCTCCTTATGTTTGTAAGCTGGTGTGGGAAATGCCCCCTTGAGGTCCCTGCATACCACATCCTGGACTATTCACAAAAGGCCTTTTCCCCGCTCGTTCCTTTGCAGGGATTATTGCTCAATTTTGAAAAGCAATATTTTAGTAAATCTGTAGAACCCTAAGGTAGCAAGTTATATATTAATTAACTCTCCTCATTCATTCATCTCTTATGTGGTGAACTTTTACCATGAGCATGGAAATGCACTTGGGATGAAAATATATTGGTGAAGCAAATGAAGAATTCAGTCCTATGGGACCTTGGGATGCTGGAGGGAAAGTAGGGATGCCCAGATTGCAGCGTGAAGCATGCAGCTGAGCACCATTGAGAGAGTGGCAGGATACAGCATGTGTCCTAGCACATTTCTGGGATGAATACGTTTTCTGGAATATGAAAATTAAATCTTGGAGGTGTCAGGCCTTCATCCCTACTAACACTGCAGTCTAAAGAAAGACAAAGCAGCCCTCTCAAGTGAATCGGGTGATTGTCCCCACAAACACAGCAGAGTTCAGATATGGCTTAGCTGATGGCCATGCCAAGAAAGAGTCTGTGTATTAATGAGCTACTTTGTTCTCTTTTCAATTTAAATATTTAAATCGCCCCCAGTGTTAACAGGCAGCAAAAAGAACATAAATCTGGAATATGTATCACAAAGCATTTGTTGCGTTCATCTCCAGATGACTGTTTCCTTTCAACAAATAGAACATGGAAACATAATGTACTCTTCACTTCACTTGCTAATCAAAGATTTAAGTATACAATGTGCTTAGTGGAGCCACCCACACTGTGCCTCGCACTCCGAGTGACCTTCTTCATCCCCCAGAGCTTCTGAGACAAAACCCCAGTGTCGGTTATTTCGGTTTCCCATCTAGCGTCAGTGTCTTTACGTGTTTGAGGTCTTCTCCTGTTTAGTAGAATACTTTCAGTCTTTTCTGTATCAACACTACTGCCCTTGAAGACAGTGGTAAAATTCAGTAAAGTGTTAGGAACGGTAATCATTCTAACCCCATGAGCACGTGACGTTTTTGTTTTCTTTATAGAAACATCTGAGACACCCATTATGAAGTTAAAATCATATTTCCAAGATTCTGTCATTCAAAAGCGGTACATTCAGCTCCTTATTGGTGGGTTATTAAGGTGGCTGCCCGGAATGGAATCCAACAAGAGCGCTCAGTTGTTTTCTTTCCCCTTCCTAAGCCTAATTCAGTCCGTGCAGTTGTTGATGGCAGGTTTTCTGAGGATAACAGTGCTTGGACTCAGACAGTGGAACTTGACTCTCCAAGGCCAAAGCTGTTTCCCTGTTCTTTCAGATAAGGAGACAAGGAGGCATCCAGCTCCTGGTGGACCTGCTGGACCACCGGATGACGGAAGTCCACCGCAGTGCCTGTGGGGCTCTGAGGAACTTGGTGTATGGGAAGGCTAATGATGACAACAAGATCGCCCTGAAAAACTGTGGTGGCATTCCAGCGCTGGTGAGGCTGCTTCGCAAGACCACAGACCTGGAGATCCGGGAGCTGGTCACAGGTGAGGCCTCTCACTAAATGGTTCTGTTTTGTCTCAAGATGCGTGTTTCTTTTTCTAGCCCAGTAGCAAATGTAAGAACCAAGTATTACAACACAGAGCCTCCCAGATCTGATAGCACAGTCATTCTCCAATTTCCAATGAGTGAGCAAAATACCATCAAAGGTAACTCACATAGGTTGATCGTACTTAATAATCCAGTAAAGGCAGCTATCACCAAAATCCTGTGATCTTACTTCAGTCCTTGTTATTTGCTTTAGAAGTAGTTGAATATCTTACAGGATCCACAGGCCGTCATTAGAGTAACATTAGAAATACCTGATAAAAAAAAACGAGGCATGCAAGCTATTGGCAATCAGCCGCATGTTCTGGTTTATAAGTACACTGAGCAGATTGTGCTTCTAGTGTGAATTTATTGAGTAAAATACCCCTGCGT